>NC_050447.1:8019941-8319941 GCF_903995425.1 Onychomys torridus | reverse complement strand
ACACACACACACACACACACACACACACACACACACACACACACACTGAAGGGGAAAGAGAAAATCCTGAATGGCTTGATGAATTCTTGAATTAATTAAGTTTATCTTGAAGTAACAACTTACATTTCTTCCTCTAGACAGAATGAACTGGAACAAAGACTAATTTCAGTGGTAGGAAAATAAAATCATATTTTAACTCCTAAATCTGTGGGAAATTAAATTCATGCCTCTACAGTTGCTTTAAGATGTTGTTCTTCTTAGTTTGATTATCTTAAATACTGATATGCTACCATTCAAGAGCGGCTCTCTCCTGCACTCTCCTACGCTCACACTCTCAGAGCAGCGAATGAACTCCAGCATTATTTGCTTCAATTCCATAGTCTTAATGACTTTTAAAATCCAATTTGTCTTCGACATAAAATATTTACTATTTTAAACACTTAGTTAATTCCTATTGACTCATTGTCTATTACTGCTCTCCTAAGGATGTCTAGCCTATTACTTCTGAAGGAACCCTTAATGTTATACCTTCCCAGATTCATTATTTGTTTCTTGGAATTTTCTGTCCTTGAGCAAAGTTCTGATATTTCTTCAGAGACAGGTAGGCAAATGTTCACTGATATAAACCACTAGATATAACTAAAGCAAGAAAAGCCATTTGGGATTCAGCTGGCGTTTGGAGGAGATGGACTTTCCACCCTAGATGATGGCTAAGTTTGTCGTAACTTCGCGGAGAAGGCCCCGGGGCTAGTAGCCGCTGCAGTGACTTACTCGAAGCCTTGAATGGCTACATTTTGGTGGTATGCCAAGGTTGAGCTTGTTCCCCAACCCCCGATGAGCTCCCTGCAGCTATTCAGAATGCAGAAAAAAATAATTCAAAGTGCTAAAACTGGTAGCTTCAAACAGCTTACAGTGAAGGAAGCTGTGCCGAATGGTTTGGTGGCCACTGAGCTGTGGATGTGGTTTTATGTCAGAGAGATTATAGGCAAATGTGGCATCATTGGCTATGATGTTTGAAGACTGATCTTTAACATCTGATTTTATTTGAGTTCCTATTTGAATGTTCTTGGACCACATGTAATGAGACTGCTATCTGAATGAAATATTAGCTGTCAAAAGAAAAAAAAGAAAAGAAAGAAAGAAAAGCTATTTGGAGGTACAGATAAAAATACAAAGAACAGAACTTCCAGGGACAAAGATGAGTTCACAGTTGAAGACTCATTCACACTAATATGAATAAAATCTAGATGACTCAGCAAACACCCATTGCTATCAGATTGCTAACTCTGCAAATTCTGGCTTGTTCTGGCTTATTCTTCAATTGTAGCATCCCTTGTGGTTCATTCCTTCTATGTAACACTCAAAAACTGTGTGTCTCTCAGTCATGAGAAAGGTTCTAATTGTGCTCAAATTCAGGCCTAATGTGAAATTCATTCTAGCCATAATCTCCAACATGAAATACAGACATATGTACACATATGCATGTATTTTTCTTCTAAATTTTTTATCTAAGTCACCCAATATAAAAGAACATTGTTGTAACAAATAATTTCATTTTGAATTAATATGCAGCCACCTCAGGCCCCATTGAAGCCATAGCCACCAGTACTGTGAGATTGTACTACATGCCTACCACAGGCAAGGAAGTAGCACAAGCAATTTCCTTACAGTCAGTGGTTACATGACTCTCATGAAATATTCCCACGTCACTCTGAGGCAGATACTATTTCTTACCTGGGAAATCAAGGGTCAGCGAGCTTAAATAGTTTTCTGAACTGCATTCACGTTCTGACTGCTGAGAAAGGGTCAACGGACCCTCCCCTTACACTCCCGCTCCCCTCCACCATATTTCCTGTCAAGACCTAGAAGGATCCATTTAAAGGTTGCCCAAATGGCTCTCTTCCAGTTTCTCAACCAAACAACTAGCTCACTCAGAATAAATTCTAACTCTCTCAAACAGCAGAGAAGACGCTACATTCATCCACCACTGGGTACTTCTTTCTCGTTGTTTTACCCTGTCAGCGCTGGCCCGTGTTGTCTGTGTACCACTCAGCACCTCCCATTCCGGGACTCCCTGACCAAGGACTTCCTCTTGGCTTATCCCTCCCTCCTCGTTTTTAAATAGTTGCTCAGATGCTCAACTCATTACCTTAATTGCTCATCTGAGACGAGGTCTCACTTGGTTTCCCAGGGAGGCCTCAAATCATCGTGATCCTTTCTCCTGAGCCTCCTGAGTGCTGGGGTACAAACATGCACAGCCTTCTAGTGTCCTCTTCTTGTTAATAGCTCCTTGCCCTCAAATTTCACTTTTTCTCTATCACTTACTACCCCATAACTTCTTAAATAATTACCTACTTGTTTTCCTTGTTTTCAGTTTACCCCATTAAAACGAAAGTTCTCTGAAAAACAATTTTAAATATTGTATTCACTCATGTATCATTAATCCCTAGAAAACTCCTGGGACCACAGTAAGCCACCAAAATATATCTGTTGATAAGTGGTAGCATAGATTATAGATATTCATTCAAAAAACAGGAGTAACTTTAGATTTACTGCATTTTTGATAGGTTTCATTTTAGTTAGCAAAACTCCAGGTCTCTATGACTAGTCTTGCATAGCTAATAGCTAATATTTTCATCCTATGTCCAATCCTAGGGATTTTTAATCTTTACCCTTTGGTTTTTTTGGGTTTTGGTGGTGGTGGTGGTGGTGGTTTTTTTTTTGTTTTTGTTTTTGTTTTTTGTTTTTTTTTTTTTTCTTTTTCTTTTTTTTTTTTTTTTTTTTTTTTTTTTTTTTTTTTTTTGGTTTTTCAAGACAGGGTTTCTTTGTGTAGCTTTGCACCTTTCCTGGATTGGTAGCCCAGGCTGGCCTCGAACTCACAGAGATCCGCCTGCCTCTGCCTCCCTTTGTAATGCACCATAGCACCCACTAAATATTCCTGTAGATCCAGTCTTAAGTTCTAAAGTGTGCCGAGCTGGATGTGGTAATGTGCTGTTCTTCTTCACACTGAAGTTAAAAGATTTGCACCACAGTCTTATAGAAAGCTTCCTCACAAACAAAATGCTCCCCGCACAATCACAAAGGCTTGAGCTCAAGCCCAGCACCCACATGAAATTCAGGCATGCTGATGCTCACTTCTAATTCTAGTGTTGGAGAGGTCAAGGAAGATTCAGAGCTCCCTGGCCTATGCAATAAGTGAGCCTCGGGTTCAGTGGGGATCTTATCTGAAAGAAAGCAAGCAGGGGTGGAGATTAGTTTAGGAAGAGATCTGACATTAATAGCTAGAGCCTACACACACACACACACACACACACACACACACACACACACACACACACCTGTCACCCGTCTAGCCTTGTAGGCAATCTCCTGGGGTCAGTGGGAAGTAACTGCTTTAACTCAGTAACTAACAAATGTCTAAAACATCATTCCAGGAATGTGAGCAGTAAATCTCTTAAGTTAGGGTCTTGTATAAACAACCTGGGGTGAAGGTAAGGGGTTGAGGATTTAATTGTTAGTGGTTCTTTTCTCTATCTATGAGTTATATGAGCTAATGTTTATTTCTCTGCATTTGTCCTTGGAAAAAAGGTTCTTTGCTGAAATACCTTTGTCCGGAGAATGGCCCTGGCCAGATGTATGTTAATGAAAAATAAACAGCTGGGGACAGTTGTCCAATTACCCCAAATGTATAGAGAAAGTTGTGCCCAAGGCTGAGATGCAATCATGAGATTACATGTACATGTAACATGGAGATGCATGGTAAATGGGGAGAATCATAGCTGCTATTGCACAAGAAGTTTACAAGAGACAGCCAGTTCACTCAAAAGGCAGTAATTCCATAATGCCTTGTGTGATGGTTTCCTCTAACAGAACCCTTAGTTCTGATAGGTTGACCTTCTGAGCACTAGTTGTCACCTGCTGTATACTCTAATGGATTTTTCTACCAGCAGCTCTCAAAAGAGAGACAGAGAGACAAAGACAGAGATCTTTCTTGTTATGGTGATAGACTGGGAGCCATCAATAGAAAAATAAATAAGCAATATGTGATGGATCCACATAAAGGAATATCACTAAAAAGGATTACTAACACATAATGATTGGGTAGGTTTCAAATTATTATAATAATTTTTTAAAAGCCAGACATAAAAGGCTACATATTTTATTGTTATGTTTGTATGATATTCTGGAAAAGAAAAGGTTAACCTATAGTGGGGAAAACATTCTTCCACCAGCATAAAAGGCCCTAGAACTCAGGTACAGTACTGTCTCAGTTCAGGACATGCTTACAAGTGTTGGCTCAGTCAAAAATCCAGGGCTGGCCTGGTAAGATTTATGTAATTTGTTATGCATTATATGTTAGATAAAGTTCATTAAAGGAATAATAGTAACACAATGTTGAATTCCAGTACATGATATACATACACTGAAATTCTTAAGGGGAATCAGTCGGGTATTTCAAATTTACATCAATTGTAGAAGAGATAAAAGGATTTAAGGGACATAAGGAAGTATCCATGGGTACTATAAATGACAAAAATGCTGAGGGTAGTTTTCTTTCACTGTAAAAATCTTACAACTTTACCTTATATTTTAAAATACTGTAAGATGTTCTTGTTTTATTTTGTTTGTTTTGTTTTAGTTTTTCAAGACAGGGTTTCTCTGTGTGGCCCTGGCTGTTCTGAAACTCACTCTATAGACCAGGCTGACCTTGAACTCAGAGAGATCCAGCTGTCTCTGCCTCCCGAGTGCTGGGATTAAAGGCACACACCACCATGGCCTGGAAAGAGTTTTTTTTAACCCAGCATCTTTTACCTACCCACCCCGATGAGCTCTTCGGGATCCTCACTCTAGTTGTGTCTGCTCAGATGAGTGAGTCTGAAAGGGAATGTCAGAAGTCGTGGAGTCTTGGGGTCTGGATGTCACATAAATGCTATGACATAAAGAGTAGACTGGCACTGAGCTGTGGAAACCTGGAACCCTAGTTTGAAAGAACAGAAACACAGTTTCTCTCCAAATGGCATAGGGTGTGAGTAAACAGACTTGGTCCTAGAGTTCAGGCCTGTGTTCACAAAGATGTGTGTAAACTCATGCACATGTGTATGTAGGTATGAGAAGAAGGGTTATTTCAGTCCCATTACAACTTTATCTTTCTGTTCTCCTTGTAAAAAAAAAAAAAAACCTCACTGAAATTTATTGCAAGGATCCTTATAAAAGCAATGAAATACTGTAAAATGATCATAAAACCAATCACTTATTTTATAGAAAATAGAATAATAAAACCATCTTTTGTGAGACGTCTGATGCAAAGAAATTTATCACTTAAGAAAAACCAACTCTTCTGCCTAAAAGCATTTAATCTCCTCAACTCCTTGTGCCCTTGTAGAGTGAGAAAGCCCTTTTATTATCACCTACTTACAATGACTGCTGCTCACTCTCCATGCTTATAGATGTCTTCAGCATGAACTGTCTTAACCAATGTCTTTATCTTATTACTCTTATTGACTCAGCTCCATCACACACACACACACACACACACACACACACACACACACACACACACACACAGAGGCACGCCAACACACAATAAGAGACTGAACTTCTCAGCTTGCCAAGTCCTGGACTGCCTTGCAAAGGGAATTTCTTTCTGTGTGTCTGCTGCATGTGTGTCTGCTGCACGTGTGTCTGCCTGACTTTCCTCACCCCCATGAATGCCTTTCTTCAGCTGCTGATCCTGTCTGCTGTGTATAGCTCTCCACTATGCCTGCCATACTCCAGATTTTCCTGCCTTTTAATTCTTTAACTGTCAGAGAAAATGAACCAGTCAAGACCCCTAGATGGTGACATAAGAACTTGTTATACTGTCCTGTGTGTGGCAAGGAGACATCGAGAATATCAGTAACAAGGTAGAAGAAAGGAAAGGAGAAAAGGTGGCCAACAGGATAGCTCAGCAGGTAAACACACCTAATGCCAAGATGGTCTGGATCCTGTTCTTGGGACTCTCATGACTGAAGGAGAGGACAGACTCCGGAAGTTGTCCTCTCACATCCACGTGTGCACTGTGGTCCTTGGTACACACACACACACACACACACACACACACATGCACACACTCAGACACACACACATGCACACACTCAGACACACACACATGCACACACTCAGACACACACACATGCACATAGACATATACACAGACACACACACATGCACATAGACACACACACACCCACACATACATGCACACAGACACACACACACAAGCACACAGACACACACACAGACACACACACACTGGCCAGGGAGTACATGCATAGAATGTCATAAGAACATAGAGAAGAAAGAAGGAAGGAAAGAAATCATATGATGGAAGGAAGGGGAACAGGAAGAGCAGTGTAAAGAAGTAAACAACTATAAAGTCATGGCCTCCACAGCAGGCTGTGAGACCCCTCTTCTTGTCCAGTAGACTGAGCATAGATCATAACAGATGACCCTGGTTTCTTCTGAGAAGAAAGCTGTCTGAGATACAAAGAAATAAGAAGGCTTTATAATAAAATTAACACTGGCCAAGGCCTAGATGTCAACTAGTGGAAGCTGGAGGAAGAGGGAGCAGTCTATACAGACTAAAAAGCTGGAGGAAGAGGGGGCAGTCTATACAGACTAAAAAGCTGGAGGAAGAGGGGGCAGTCTATACAGACTAAAAAGCCAGAGGAAAAGGGGGCAGTCTTTACAGACTAAAGACACAGTCTGGAGAATTCCAAGGCAAGACAGGAAAATAAGAACAGGACACAAAATAGTCACAGAAAGACAAGAACTTCATGCTCTCTCTCATACAGGGAAGCTGGAAAAGGTGAGCCGAATGTAGAACAGTAATGACTAGAGATTAGAAAGGGCAGGGAGAGGAGATGGATGGAGGGAGGCTGGATTTAATCATGTATGCTGTATGCATGTGTAAAAATATCCCCCTGGACCTCATCATTATGTACAACTAATACATGATCATCAAAAGCAAATAAAACATTTTGGTGAGAGGAAAATGGAAGAGGAGAGAAATTCAAACAAGGCCTCCCAGCTTTCAAACAGTCAACCATGTAGAGACTTCTGACAGCTCTGTCAATAGAGATTTCGTTGTTCTTAGAATCCCATAAAATGACTGAGTCCAAATTTTTCTTAGAATTCAAAAGAGAGAGAAAATTCACAAAAACAAAAGTCAAGAATAGGATGACAGCTGGCATCTGGGTCTCTACTCAGCATCATCCATGACAGGGGAGGTACCAGCTCTCCAGTGGCAGCAACATAGCAGCTGACACAGGACATTGTCCTTGGTTTAGTAACATGAGATGCCGTCGAAGAGGCAAGAGCCCGTCAGGAAGATCAGTCCAAAGTAACAGAGGCAAGTGCAGGAGGGTCTCTACTCACTGTCTTAGTCCAAATGCAAAGAGACAATGCTAATCAGATTTTAAATTCTTACAGGAACTCAAGTGATTCGCATTTGATCTTGGCCCAGTCTCCAATGCTCATTTAGACTGGTGACATCACCACAGATATCCAAACACTCCAAAGCGAGGCCAGCTTGAAAATGGGCACCAGCTTTCCTGCTTGCATTTAAGAAAATCTGTACCAGTTAAGGGACTCATTGGCCGTGTGCCAATAATTAACTTCAATATACTCCCCTCCCCACCCAAGGGACAGACAGCATTTGTATTCGCAGAGCTGAGTCAGATGAGAAGCAGTAGGAGGTGCTTGTCTGGGAAGCGTGTATGGAGGAAGATTATATCTGCCAATATTTGGTCCATGAACTGGAACATTTCCTACCACCAGGCCACTAGACCCTAGACCCTTCAAACTCATTTTGACACTATGCAGCCTGGGTCATTTCCTTTACTTATTTCAGTCTGTTTCATAGCTTGCAGTCATGTGTGTTATAACATAAAACTTGAATAGATTGCAAGTTTTGACAGGCTAATGACATACAGAAGTAAAAAATGCCAGTGGTCTGTGATCCTGTAAAACTTTGTATTGTCTCAGGCTGAACTGTGACCCTCTGAAACAAGCTGATGCCTTCTCCAAAACCATGAGAATCACAGCAGGAGGTCAGTGAACAGAATGCTTTCTTTTCAGTGTAGAGAATCACTGCTGTCAAGATGATGCTCTTGATTGTTTTTGAGACAGAAAAATAAGTAAACTCCCAAGACAGTCACCAAAATAAACCACAAAGCCTTAAGGCTATTTGAAAACTACCTGTCTTGCAGAGGTTATGACAATCTTAGACAGTACATACTCCATCATCCTGTTCAGAAAACATCGGTGAGTGTGTGTGTGTGTGTGTGTGTGTCTATGTATGTATGTGTCTCTGTTTGTGTATGTGTGTGTGTGTGTGTGTGTGTGTGTGTACACGAATCTGTGTATGTATCAGTGTAGGTCTGTGTGTGTATTATGTGTGTCTGTGTGTGTATGTGTCTGAGTGTGTGTGAGTCTGTGTGTGTGAGTCTGTATGTCTGAGTGTGTGTGTGTGTGTGTGTGTGTGTGTGTGTGTGTCTGTGTGTCTGTGTGTCTATGTGTGTGCTTTGCTAATTTTCTGGGCCCTTGGCATGGTTCCCAGCAAGTACCTTTTCATCTGTGATGTGCTGTATCATGCTTCTAGGTTGTAAAAAACTTTCTCTGGAGGTTTTACATTGCCATTTTCAGGTATAGGCTGCCTGCCCGTAGAGTCCCAGGTGTAGAGGCCCAACTGTCTGCATAACCTAAACACCTTTTTCCTGATAAAGGCAGTCCCTTACCACCTCCACCTTCTCTAAGCCATGCTTAGGAGTTAGCCTTGACAGTTTGGCAATAAAGAAAAGCACTGATGTTTGAATCTCTTTTTCTTTCTTTCTTTGGAAGATTTCCCTCCAACACCCATGAACCAGCATATGTGAAGCAACAGTTTCTGCATGTGTGTGCTCCAAATTAGGAGCTACTGAGCATGCTAAGACACATAATAGCTTGAAGAGAGAGATGGAGCAATTTCCAACATCAACGGTACCAAGACTTACTAATGTTTTGCTCTACCTCAATCCTCTGCTTGGGGCCTGGCCTGCTTCCTTTAGTTTAACTAGCCCAGTAGATAAAGATATTCTAAGGAGACATTTGTCTCTCAGTCAGACTATCAGACTACTGAAACAGGGGACTCCAAAGATAGGGGAATTTCCCCAGGAATCTCATGCTAGGAAAGGGAAAAGGCAGAGGGAGAAGTTGTCTCCTAGAGATTTCAGACAGTTCTAACAACTCACCACCTGACGATGACGATGAAGCCCAGACAGTCCGTGGTGGGAGGAACCTTGCCTTAACTGGGATGGCTTAGATGGGCACATCCTTGACCCTCTGTTTAAACTTGGATCTCACATCAGGACACTGAAGACAGATTGAGGGGTTTCCTCTGGATCCCCTTCTCCTTCTCGCCAATATGGCCACGTTGAGTACGTCTTCTTTTTCTGCTTTCCACTTTAGATTTGGCTCTTTTGATCAACTTATGGAGGACAGGAGGCCAGACATGACTTGAGATATGGACATGACCCCTACTCCGTTAGGTAGCACTAGCACAGAACAAGTTCTAGCTCTGCTCTCCACATAACTGTCCCACAATTGCCCAAAGCCTTCCCTCTGTGGAGCTTGCCTACCCTGAAGTCCAATCAGTAAGTAACAGAGCAAGCAGAGAACACGCTGAAGATCAGAAATGCTGCTTACGTTCCAGTGCCTCTCACTTTCACAGCTCTTTATTCTTAGCTTGAGAAGAAGTCGATGCCCAAGGGCAGGGCAGTGTAATTATTAAGGTCACTGGCATTGGTGGAGATGGAGTCAAATCTTGGCTCTAACATTACCAGCTCTGTGACCTTGAGCAGGTGACTTAAGCTCAGCTCCACTGGATTGAGCATTTGATGAGGGAAATGGTAATGTATTTACAGGGTTGTTACAAGGATGAGATGAAGTAAAATATGAGAAACACCTAAAACTGTGCCTGGTGCATAGGTTTTGTTTCATTTCTAAGCTTACAAATAGTAGAAACAGCAAGAAGAAGAGAGAGAAGGGTTTCCATACGTGACTGCCTGGATACCAGCCAGCAGGTATCAGTAAGCATCTCATAGGGGGACTTCTCAAATTAGAACCAAAGCACCCAAGGGCACCACTGCATTGCATCACAGTGGGTAGGGAGGATGTATAGGGAGGAATCTGCACCATCCAAGGACACTACTCTATTCCATCTCAGAATATAGATGATGGTGGTTATGAAGAACCTGATAGTCAAGATTCAATCATTTCATGGAAAGGTCAGTACAAAAAAACCCTATTCAAAGAGTCAAATTTTTCAAAAGTAACTTCATAGGAATCTATTTGACTATCAAAAAGCCTCTAAGGGGTCGTTATTATAGATACTAAAAGCTGAGCAAGGTGGCTTGTGCCTGTAATCAGACTTCTTATGAGGTAAAGATGAGGAGATTGCCACAAGTTCAAGGTCAGCGAGGGCCATATCCACACGTCGAGCTAAGAAAAGAAGAGACTGTGATGGCTAATGGTATATTTTAAGTTTAAATGACTGTGCCTAAGAGATCTATAAAACAAAAGTGCCTCTAATCTGTAAGTCCCACTTGCCCAAGGACAGCTAACTTTGTGGAATGCTGGGAGCTGTAGCTCCTGTAAAACAACAAGCCAAGTGTCTTTGCTTCTGTACACAAGGTTGGTTGCCCCAGCTGCACAGGATGTGTTTGATCCAACATAGCCAGGAATTACATAGGCAGGAAATCCGTCAGGAAGTGTGCTTGCACAAAGGCAGGAGGTATGTAGCCTCGAGTTTTGCCTTTAGAAGGCCCTGACTAATGTGAGTTGGTGCCATACTCTGAGCATGAGTCTCAGGTATGAACCTGGCCAGTATCCATGGCCCTGGCCAGTATTTAATAATGCCTCTTACTTGTTAAAATTCATTAATTGTAAGACTGGTGAATCTCTGAGCAAACTCAGACCTATAACAAGACAATATACAAATTCAGCAAATCATTTTTTGAGGAAGTGTGGTAACTACTAATTATCCCCTACTTTTCACTTCCTAAATATTCTTTCAAGAAGTGAAAATGCAGGTTGGGGATTTAGGTCAGTGATAGAGCACTTGCCTAGCAAGCGCAAGGCCCTGGGTTCGGTCCTCAGCTCTGGAAAAAAAAAAAGTGAAAATGCCCTGCATTTATAAGGATTTGCACACATTACACATATGGAAACTACATTTCCCAAACTCCTTTGCAGCTTAAGATGGCTGTGCAGCCACATTCTCATCACTGAATGCAAATGAAAATCTGTTCAGTCAATTCTGATCTCCCTCTTTACAAGACAATTGCTCCCCTTACACTGCCTCCTCTTATCACAATCTACATTCAGAACACATAACAAGTCAACTAGTTTTTCTGTGCAGATGAACAAAGCCAAGAAAACTGCTGGACAAAAGAATCAGAGTTCCCTGATCAGCTTGAGGGCAGAACACTGACTCTACCATCCCTAGACCCTATTCCTCTCTCAAGGATGCTGATGTCTATCTATTTATAACAGAGTAATTGGGGGGGGGGAGTTGAAGTAGCCTACTCTTAACTTAATAAACTTAGAGAAGAGGATGGAAATTAAATTTAAATAGCACAGTCAACAGTAACTTGTGCTACTCTAGGAAGACACAGCATAATTAAACCCAAGTTGTACCTTCAAAAAAGGCTTCATAATCCAGAAAAATGAGCCAACTATGCAGTTCATTACATAACTACGAGTCTACACTGCTTGTCACCTAAGAGCTACACGAAGGCAGTACGGTCTCATAGGATTAGACAGGTCTATCAAGTCAGACCAAGAAGTTTTTGGTCAGGAAAATCTTAAAGGAATCCTCAATGAGAAAGATCTGGAATTAATTGATTCCAAAAGCAAAAGTAAATGCTAACAGGAAACGGGGAAGCACTCTATGGAAGAAGAATGTGTGAGAAAAACAACTAGTAGAAAGGTACATTTGTGGTAGCTGGTCCAGGATGGACGCCCAGGCTGTAGAAAACACGAACTTGAAGAAAAGGTTTAACTCCACTGTGGATAGAACTACATTACTGTAATTATAAAATACTTATTAAGTTCTCTCTACATGTAAACATTGTGCTTTCAGCATAATTTTTCAGTTAACCCTTAAAATATACTAATCTTTAAGAACCACATTTAACCTGAGTCTAAATTAACAGGCACTGAAATAGAAATTTTGAAGAACTAGAAAAAAATTATGGCACTCTGTAGTTGAAGTGCTTCTCTCCAGGTTCCACCAAGTCCCCACAGTCCCACAACCCAAGTATAAAAATAATCATACAGACACTTACATGTATTATTTAAACTGCATGGCCATTAGCTCAGGCCTACCATTGTCTAGCTCTTACTCTTAAATTAACCCATTTCTGTTAGTCTATACTTTGCCACGTGGCTTGTGGCTTACCATTGTCTTTACACGTTGCTTCTCCTGGCAGTGGCTGGCAGTGTCTCTCTCCTCAGCCTTCCTGTTCCCAGCCTTCTCCTCTTCCTTGTCCTGCCTACCCTATCCTTCCTGCCTGGCTACTGTTCAATCAGCACTTTATTTATACAGAGTGATATCCACAGCAGCACTCTGTACTTGTCTGCAAAGAGGCTAGGCATCCACACAACCCCTGCACTCAGAAGACTAAAACAGATTGAGAGTTTAAGGTCAACTTGGGCTATATAACAAGTTCCAAGCCATCCCAAGCTATACAGTGAGTGTGGCCCTTTTAACAAAGCAAACAAAGAAATGAGAAAGATGTGGGAGAGGGGGAAGGTGGAAGAAATGAAGAGAGGAGGAGATAGGGTTTCAGCTAGCATGCTGGTACTGATGGAGGGAAAAAAGACTAGACCCAAGACTACAAAGAAATTGGCAAGTAATTATGGGTTTTTGTGGAGTCCTGTGAAAGAAGACATAGAGCTCTCTATGGCTAAAACCTGACCTTTAACATTAGCAGAATAAGGGGCCAGCTGAAGTCTATAACTAAACATAAACAGTGAGGACACATTGGACTTACTGGGATGTTTCTGGAGTCTATAATGAAGACCATTGCTTTCTCAGGCCTCTGCCTGCCTGTGTGGCACTTTCTTAATCGCAGCACTCAAGAGGCAAAGGCAAGCAAATCTCTGAGTTCAAGTCCAGCCTGGTCAACAGATTGAGTTCCAGCACAGCCAAGCTTAGGTAGTGAAGGAAATCATCGAAAATGGAAAGCTGGTGAAGATGTATTTGGATGAGGGGCCATGTTCCAGCTCCAGCAAGCAGCAGAACTTGGCAGTTTTGGTCAAGTGGTTCTGGCTTTAGTGTTAAGGATAGAAGAAAATGGTTATTGAACCTTGTTCTGTGACTAAGGAAAGCCACTGAAGCCAAACCAATGTCAGGGGTGTCCCTGCACAGAGGCCTAAAGAGGCCATTGCGTGAAGCTGTGAAGGTGAAGTCTGGATTGCATTGGAGACCTCAAGATGTTAGAGATGCCAGAACTGTGGGATACTTGCCAGGGAAAGCTGCTAACAGAGAGCGGAACCAGCCCAAGAGAAAGAAGCATGTTGCAGTCAACAAAGCTGAAAAAGAGTTGGAGATCTGAAGAGCATTTTGATATCAAACATGGAACTGCAGAATTTGGAGTTTTCCCAGCTGGTTTTTGGTCTTGTTTAGGCCCAGTATTTCCTCACTGAACTCCCTTTCCTCTTTTTTGGAATGGTGATGTACATCCTGAGTCATTGTATGCTGGAAGTATGTGATCTGCTTTTTCATTTTTATTTTACTGAGGTTACAGTTAAGGGATTGCATAAATCTCAGAAGAGACTTTGAACTTTGGGCTTTTAAACAGTGTTGAGACTCTTATAGACTATGAGGACTTTTGAGGTTGGACTAAATGCATTTCTGAACTATGATGTGACTACAAGCTTATGGGGTCCAGGGAGTGGAATGTGGTGATTTGAATAGGAGTGGCCTCCATAAGCTCATAGATTTGAATACTTGGTCACCAGGGAGTGGTACTATTAGGAGTTGTGGCCTTGTTGAAGGAAGTGTGTCACTGGGGGGTAGCCTTTGAGGTTTCAAAAGCTCAAGCCAGGCCCAGTGTCTTACTTTTCCTGCTGCCTCCCAATGCAGATGTAGAACTCTCAGCTCCTTTTCCAGCACCATGTCTGTCCTCACACAGCCGTGTTTCCTGCCATGATGATAATGGACTAAACCTTTAAATGGAAGTCAGCCCCCATTAAATGTTTTCCTATATAAGAGTTGCTGTGACCTTGGTGTCTCTTCACAGCAATAGAAATCTTAACTAGGACAACTCTTCAAAAGGAAACAAGAATGCTAAGTCATGTGACTGATGGATGTTCCTGTACTAGGTGTTTCTGAAAGCATCCAAACATCAGAGACACCACTTTACCAGAAAACATCTGTGTTGGTCCTGTATCCCAACCTAAAAACATTGTGAAAAATAGCTCTTGAACCATTGTTGTAAGTAGAGCAATGCTTTTTCTTAAATCCCTGAGAGGGGAAATGATGCAGTAGACACGAGGGAAACATAAAAGGCATCCTTTTGAACCATTGTATTAAAAAAATTAGCCAAACTCTGTTAGTCCTGAGACTCTACAGAAGAGGTTGGTCAGATAAGAATGAGAACTGATTACTTGACATAACCAAAGGGTTAGTGGGAGGGAGAAAGGAGCACACTGAGTCCTAAAATGTGACCCTTGAAGGAAAGGTACCAAGCAGGACCTGGAGCCTGGAGCGTGGAGTGAGGTGCAGGCAAACTCACAAATTGAACTCCCTGAGAACACATCACGGGGAGTCACTGGCAGGAGCCAGAGTAAAGGCAACACCCACATAGCAACTGAAGATACCTGCTGAATTTTACCACCTCTGAACACAACCTTAACTCTATGCTTTGAGCCTGCATCACAGGAAGAGATAAACCAAAATGTAGAGACCAAGGTCTGCTATTGGGTTGTGATCATTCTGGAGAGGGGGTAAGAAGACACTAAAGAGAGCTATGATATGGTTAAAGTGAAATCTTATGAATGGGCTCTTCACTTTCTTAACAATGAGATGGTAGGAGACAGAGAAAATGATTCCCTTTCTACAGAACTCCTTAGGTTCTACAGAACTCCTTAGGTCTCTGACCTATCCAGTATCCAGGTCCATCCAGGCTGTGTCAGGCATGGGCTCGCTCTCCTGGCATGGTTCTCAAATTAAACCAGACATTGATTTCCCACCCCCACAATTTCTGCACCACCATTGCCCCAGCACACCTTGCCTGCTGGACAGATTGTAGGTGGAGGGTTTATGACAGGGTTGATGTCCAACTTTCTCTTTCTGTAGCCTGCAAAGTACCTTCCCCTGCTAAACACTAGAACAAAGAGGTAAAGGCTCCACGAGGGGGCACCAGCTGGCCTCTCTACATTCTGTTAACTATGTAGATGCTTTCTCAGCAATGGGCTCCACTATCAGTTCTCAGAGAGTGACCCTCTGTCCTAGCATCAGCCTGAGTTATTTAGGAATCTCCACAGGAGATCCTCCACCAAAAACTCAATCTAATGCAACCCAGTCCCACCACTGGATACCTTCTTTGGCTACAGAAGATGGCCACTTCAGACTCAATAGTCTCCATCTCTAGGGTCACCCTCATACATTCCAGGAAGTTTCACTACACTGGGTTTCCATGCCACCCTTTCCAGGAGCCCCCAATTCCAGCTGCCTCTCGCCATACTCTCTCCCTCCACCTACCCCCACTTGATCCCTCCCACTCCTGTCACCACCCACCCCCAGTCCACTTGCAAAATCTATTCTACTTCCTTTTCTGGAGGAGATACATGTGTCCATCCAAGATCCCTTCTCTTTACCTAACCTCTCTGGGTCTGTGGATTGTAGCATGGTTATCATTTACTTATCCACTTATAAGTGAATACATACCATATTTGTCTTTCTGGGTCTGTGTTACCTCATTGAGGATGTTTCTTTCTAGTTCCATACGTTTGCCTGGAAATTTCATGATGTTATTTTTTGACAGCTGACTAATACTCCATTATGTAAATGCACCAAATTTTCTTTATCCGTTCTTCAAGTGAGGGACAATTAGGTTGTTTGCAGGATCTGGCTATTATGAATAAAGCTGCAATGAACATAGTCGACAATATTTGACAATACACCCAGAAATGGGATAGCTGGGTCTTGAGGTAGATCAATTCCTCATTTTCTGAGAAAATGCCATATTGATTTCTGAAGTAGCTGTACAAGTTTGCACCTCCATCAGCAATGGAGGAGTGTTCCCCTTACTCCACATCTTCTCCAGCATAAGCTGTCACTGTGTTTTGTTGTTGTTTTTTTGTTTTTTTTATATTAGCTGTGCTGACAAGTAGAAGGTATAATCTCAGATTAATTTTGATCTGCATTTCCCTGGTGGCTAAGGATATTGAACATTTCTTTAAGTGTTTCTCAGCCATTTGAGATTCTTCTGTTGAGAACTTTCTGTTTAGATCTGCACCCCATTTTTTAATTGGATTATTTGGTATTTTGAAGTCTAGTTTCTTGAGTTTTTTATATACTTTGGAGATCAGTCCTCTGTCAGATGTGGAGTTGGTGAAGATCTTTTTCCAGTCTGTAGGCTGCCATTTTGTCTTATTTACCATGCCCTTTGCCTTACAGAACTTCTTAGTTTCATGAGGTCCTATTTACTAATTGTCAATCTCAGTATCTGTGCTACTAGTGTTATATTTAGGAAGTAGTCTCCTGTGCCAATGCGTTGAAGGCTACTTCCCACTTTCTCTTCTATTAGGTTCAGTGTAGCTGGATTTATGTTGAGGTCTTCAATCCACTTGGACTTGAGTTTTCTGCAGGGCAATAGATATAGATCTATTTGCATTCAATTATGCAAATTCATGTTGACATCCAGTTATGCCAGCACTGTTTGTTGAAGATGCTTTCTTTTTTCTGTTGCATAATTTTGGCTTCTTTGTCAAAAATCAGGTGTTCATAGGTGTGTGGATTTATGTCAGGGTCTTCAATTCAATTCCATTGATCCATGTATTTGTTTTTATGCCAATACCACACTGTTTTTATTACTATAGCTCTACAGTAGAGCTTGAAGTCAGGGATGGTGATGCCTGCAGAAGTTCCTTTATTATACAGGATTGTTTTAGCTATACTGGGTTTTCCATTTTTCCATATGAAGTTGAATATTGTTCTTTTGAGGTCTGTGAAGAATTGTGTTGGGATTTTGATGAGGATTGCATTGAATATATAGATTCCTTTTCTTAAAATTGCCATTTTTTAGTATGTTAATCCTCCCTATCCACAAGTGTGACAGATCTTTCCATTTTCTGATATTTTCTTCAATTTCTTTTGTCAAAGACTTAAAGTTCTCATCATATAGGTCTTTCACTTGTTTGGTTAGAGTTATAAGATATTTTATATTATTTGTGGCTATTGTAAAGGGTATTCTTTCTCTGGTTTCTTTCACTTATCATTTCTTATTTCTTTCATTTATCTTTTGTATATAGGAACCCTACTGATTTTTTTTTTTTTTTTTTTTTTTTTTTTAGTTAATCTTGTATCCTGTCACATTACTGAAGGAGTTTATCAGCTGTAGAAGTTCCCTGGTAGAATTTTGGGGGTCACTTACCTATACTAACATATCATCTGCAAATAGCAAAAGTTTGACTTCTTCCTTTCCAATTTGTACCCCCTTGGTCTCCTATTGCCTTATTGCTCTAGCTAGGACTTTAAGTACCATATTGAATAGATATAGAAAGAGTGGACAGCCTTGTCTTGTTTCTGATTTTTGTGGAATTGCTTTGAGTTTCTCTCCATTTAATTCGATGTTGGCTGACAGCTTGCTGTAAATTGCCTTTATTTTGTTTAGGTATGTTTCTTGTATCCCTGATATCTCTAAGACCTTAATCATAAAGAGATGTTGGATTTTCTCAAAAGCTTTTTTTACATCTAATGAGATGATCATGGGTTTTTTTTTTTTCTTTCAGTTTGTTTATATGGTGGATTACATTGACAGATTTTCATATGTTGAACCATCCCTGCATCTCTGTCATGAAGCCTACCGGAGAAGCCTACTGGATCATGGTAGATAATTTGTTTGATATGTTCTTGGATTCAGTTTTCCAGTATTTTATTGAGTTTTTTCATCAATTTTCATGAAGGAGATTAATCTGTAAGTCTCTTTTTTTGTTGCATCTTTCTGTGGTTTTGGTATCAGGGTAACTGTCACCTCATAAAAAGAGTTTGGCAATGTCCCTTCTGCTTCTATTGTGTGGAACAATTTGAAGAGTATTGGTATTAGCTCTTTTTTGAAATTCTGGTAGAATTCTGCACTGAAACTATCTGGCCTTAGACTTTTTTTGTTTGGAAGACTTTTAATGACTATTTCTATTTCCTTAGGAGTTATAGGTCTTTTTAAATTGTTTATCTGATCTTGATTTAATTTTGGTAAGTGGTATCTATCAAGAAATTTATCAATTTATTTTGAATTTTTTAATTTTGCAGAGTACAGATTTTTGAATGATTCTCTGGGATTCTCTAGGAAGTCTTTAATTTCTAAATTCTTTATTTCTTCCTTGTCTTAGTGGTGATTCAGTTGAGTTTTGTTCAGTTTTCATGAGTTTGTGTTGTTGTTGAATTCTAACTTTAAGCCATGGCAATCCAATAAGATACAGGGGGTTATTTCAATTTTTTGTAGCTGTTGAGATTTGCATTGTGACAGAATATGTGGTCAATTTTAGAGAAGGTTCCATGAGGTGCTGAGGAGAAGCTATATTCTTTTGTGTTTGAGTGAAATGTTCGATGAATGTCTTTCAAGTCCATTTGAGTCATAACATCTATTAGTTCCCTTATTTCTCTGTTAAGTTTTGGCCTGACAGACCTGTCCATTGGTGAAAATGGGGTATTGAAATCTGCCACTATTAGTGTATGAAGTTTGATGTGTGATTTAAGCTTTAGTAGTGTTTCTTTTACATATGTTGGTACCCTTGTATTCGTGGAATCAAGTTCCAAATTCAGACTTCATCTTGATGAATTTTTCCTGTGATGAATGTGAAATGTCCTTCTCCATCTCTTCTGATTGATTTTACTTTGAAGTCTGTTTTGTTAGAGATTAGGATAGCTACACCAGCTTGTTTCTTAGGTCCATTTGATTGGATAAACTTTTCCCAACCCTTTACTCTGAGATAATACCTGTCTTTGAAGTTGAGGTGTGTTTCTTCTATGCAGCAGAAGGATGGATCCTGTTTTCATATTCATTCTGTTAGCCTCTGCCTTTTTATAGACAAATTGAGACCATTGGTATTAAGAGATGTTAATGACCAGTGTTTGTTAATTCCTGTTACTTTTTGGTTTTGTTGTTGTTGGCAGTAGTGTGTGTATTTCCCTTCTTTGGATTTTGCTTGTGTGAGATTATCTATTCCCTGTGTTTTCATGGTGCAGCTAACTTCCTTGCGTTGGAGTTTTCCTTCTAGTACTTTCTGTAGGGCTGAATTTGTGGATAAGTACTGTTTAAATCTAGTTTTATCATGAAAAATCTTGTTTTCTCTGTCTATGGTGGTTGAAAGATTTGCTGGGTATCATAATCTGGGCTGGCATTCATGGTCTCTTAGTGTCTGCAGCACATCTGTCCAGGACCTTCTGGCTTTCAGAGTCTCTATTGAGAAGTTGAATGTAATCTGCCTTTATATGTTACTTGGTCTTTTTCCTTTGCAGCTCTTACTATTTTTTTTTATTCTGTGTGTTTAGTGGTTTGATTATTACATGGTAAGGGAAGTTTTTATTCTGTTCCAGTTTATTTAATGTTCTATAAGCTTCTTTTATCTTCATAGCCATGTCCTTCTTACCCTAAAGGTTGGGTAAGATTTCTTCTATGATTTTGTTAAATACATTTTTTTGTGCCTTTGAGCTGGAATTCTCCCTTTTCTATCTCTATTACTCTTAGTTTTGGTCTTTCCATGGTGTCCCAGATTTCCTGGATGTTTTGTGTTAAGAATTTGTTGGATTTAACATTTTCTTTAACCAATGAGTCTATTTCCTCTATCATATCTTCAATGCCTGAGATTCTCCCTTCCATTTCTTGTATTCTTTTGGTTATGCTTGTATCTATAGTTCCTGTTCACTTTTCCAGATTTTCCATTTCCAGAATTCCCTTGGTTTGTGTTTTCTTTATTGCCTCTGTTTCAATTTTCAAGTCTTGAACTGTTTCCTTCACCTCTTTGTTTTTTCTTGACTTTCTTGGCTTTCTTTAAGGTATTTATTGATTTCTTCCAAGTTTTTGTTTGTCTTTTCCTCTTTTTCTTTAAGGAAATCTTTCATTTCCCCTTTAAGAGTCTCTATCATCATCATAAAATTATTTTTAAGGTTGTTTTCTTCTACTTCATCTGCATTGGGATGTTTAGGTCTTGCTGTTGAAGAACACTAGGTTCTGGTGGTGCCATATTGTTCTTTATGTTGTTGAATATGTTCTTACACTGTCATTGACTCATCTGGGTTTGGGATACTTATGGGTACAGGTGTTGATTCTTGTGATGTCTTTGTTTGATGGGTCTTTTGTTCCTTTATTATTGTTTGGCCTATTTGGCCAAGAGTTCTGGTGATTTGCTGGTTGTCAAGTCAAGTCTCAGCTGAGGTTCAAAAATGGGGGTTTGGGTGCCTAGATCCAGCATACCATCCAGTTCTTCTGGCTGGTGTGGGCTTTACTTATGCCTGTGTGGTCTGTTCTTCCAGCTGGTGTGGGTGGTACCTGTGCCTCTGGAGGCTGCTGATATTGTGGAGGGATGGTTGGCCAGGGGAGGATAATGAGTGTAGTTGGAAGTTTTCCTGTGTCCTGCCCAGTCCGCAGCTGCTCAAACCCAAAGTAAACACACAGAGGCTTACATTAATTAAAACAGCTCAGCCATTATCTCAGTCTTACTACTGACTAGCTTTTACACTTAAACTCAGCCCATTCCTATTAATCTATATGTCGCCACATGTTCCATAGCTTTACCTGTGTGCCATTACATGCTGTTTCCTGGACGGCAGGCTAGCATCTCCTGACTCAGCCTCCCTCTTCCCACAATTCTCCTTGTCTACTTATCCTACCTATACTTCCTACCTGGCTACTAGCCAATCAGTGTTTCATTAAACCAGTGTACAAAAGCATTATCCCACAGCAGATGGGAAGGTGGGTTTGGGTGACAGAGTGGGTCTTGTAAGTTATAGAGTCCAATAGGTGGTGGTTGTTGGTTTTATGCAGCACTGTCTACCCTGCAAGAAAAGTCATGCATTAGACACAACAAAACTCACTATGAGAGTTTATTAGGAGAAAGAGGGACAGGAAAGGATGTGATCAGGCCTGTTTGAAAGACATGTGCGGAGAGAAGGGAGGTTACATGGGATCCACTTTTTATGGACTACCTTGTGCGCAGACATATGGGCTCACATGGCTATGCCATGCATGCCATGCATGCACATAGATTATGTGATCACACTGCATGCAGATTACATGACCACACAGTACATGGATTATGTAGAATGTTTGGCCCCAGAAATGACTAAGTGTCTTGCCAGGGCATTCGCAGTCATGGGGGTGTGGCTAGAATTCCTATCAATGGTGTGGTAGAGCAGCCTTCCCTCAGGTGTCTTACCTGCTGGCCAACTGCTGGGGGCTGCACCAGAGCAGTGAAATTCCAACAGAGTTGGGGGCAGGGTCCAGCTGCCTTCCTGGGGCTGAGATGGGAGGGAGAAGAGCATGGGATGTGTCCGAGGGTTTAGGGCCTAGAGATTGGGGCAGTTTAGCTGGAAAAGCAGTCACTCACCTCTTCTTCCAATTGGTACAGGAGGTGCTTGTGCCTCTAGGTACTGCTATGTTGTGGGAGGGGGAGGGGGATGGTTGGTCAGGGAGAGAATGATGGATTCAGCAGATTTGTGCATCTGAGTGAGTCTTGTAGGTTACAGAATCCAATGGGTGGCTAAGGTGGTGGAGTGGTCTGTCTGCAGGACTCCAAAGACTTTTTTCTAATGAGATGATTATATGGGGTTTTTTTCTTTCAGTTTATTTATATTTGGATAGTCTCTTTCCCTGCCTTTCAGTTAATTTGGATAAGGGTTCGTCAATCTGGCGGATTTTCTCCAACAACCAACTCTTTGTTTCATTCGTTCTTTGTATTGTTCTCTTTGTTTCTATTTTATTGATTTCAGCTCTCAAATGGATTATTTCCTGCAGCCTCCTCCTCTTGAGGATGACTACTTCCTTTTGTTCCAGAGCTTTTGTGTGAGCTGTTAAGTTGCTGGTGTGAGATCTCTCCAGTTTTCATGTAGCACTTAGTGCTGTGAGCTTTCCTCTTCACACCACTTTCGTTGTGTGCCATGTTTGCAGACGCTGTGTGTTCATTTTTATTGAGTTCCAGAAAGTCTTTAAATTCTTTCTTTATTTCTGTATTGACCCATTTTTCAGTCAGTAGAGAATCGTTCAGTTTCCATGAATTTGTAAGTTTTCTATTGTTATTGAAATCTAGCTTTAATCCATGGTGGTCTGTGGTGGTATTTTGTTCCCCAAAATATTGTGCACCCTAATAAATTTATCCAGGGTCAGAGAACAGACAGCCACTAGATACAGAGGCTAGAAAATGGTGGCACTCTCACCTTTAATCCTAGCATTCTAGAGACAGAAATCTCTCTGGATCTCTGTGAGTTCAAGGCCACACTGGAAATAGCCAGGTATGGAGACACATGCCTTTAATCCCAAGAAGTGAGCCTTTAATCCCTGGGAGTGATGGCAAAAGCAGAAAGGTATATAAGATGTGAAGACCAGAAACAAGCAACATTTGGCTGGTTAAGCATTTGGCTGGTTAAGCTTTTAGGCTTTGGAGCAGCACAGTTCATCTGAGACCCATTCGGATGAGGATACAGAAGCTTGCAGTCTGAGGAAACAAGACCAGCTGAGGAACTGGCAAGGTGAGGAAGCTGTTGCTTCTTCTGTGTCTCTGATCTTCCAGAATTCACCCCAACAACTGGCCTCAGGTTTGATTTTATTAATATGGCCTGTAAGATTCCTGCTACAGTGGTCTGATAGATACAGGGAGTTATTTCAGTTTTCTTGTATCTGTTGAGACTTGCTTTGTGTCTGAGTATGTAGTCAATTTTGGAGAAAGTCCCATGAGGTGCTGGGTAGCATGTTCTGTAGATATCTGCTAGGTCCATTTGGTTTATGACATCAGTTAATTCCAGCATTTCTCTATTTAGTATTTGTCTGGGTGACCTGTCCAATGGTGAGAGTGCGGTGTGTAATTTTCCCACGATCATTGTGTAAGCGTCAATATGTGATTTTAAATTGTAGTAATGGTTTTTTTATTGTTTTGTTTTTTACAAACTTGGAGCCCTTGTGTTTGGGACCTAGATGTTAAGAATGTCATCTTCATGGATTTTCCTTTGATGAGTATGTAGTATTCTTCTCCATCTCTTTTGATTAATTTTGGTTTGAATTCTATTTTATTACATATTAAACTGGCTATACCTAACTTGTTTCTTAGGTCCATTTGCTTGGAATTGTCTTTTTCTAACACTTTAACCTGAGGTAATGTCCATCTTTGATGTTGAGGTGCGTTTCTTCTATGCAGCAGCAGGATGGACCCTTTTTTGCAACCATTCTGTTAGTCTGTGCCTTTTTATTGGGGAATTGAGGCCATTAATATTGAGAAGTATCAATGACCAATGGTTGTTAATTCCTGTTATGACCTTCTTTTGGTTTTTCTGATGTGAGATTATTTATTTCCTATGTTTCTGTGTTTTCTTGGTATAGTTAACCTCCTTGGAGTTTTCCTTCTAGCACTTTCTGTAAGTTTGGGTTTGTAGATAGATAGTGTTTAAATTTGACTTTATCATCGAATATCTTATTTTTCTTCAACTACAGTGATAGAAAGTTTTGCAGTGTATAGTAATCTCAACTGGCTCTGTGGTCTCTTAGAGTCTGCAGCACATCTGTCCACATTCTTCTACTGAGACTCTATTGAGAAGTAAGGTGTAATTCTAATACGTCTTCCTTTATATGTTACTTACTTAGTCTTTTTCTCTTGGAGATCTTAATATTCTTTCTTTGTTCTATATGTTTAGTGTTTTCATTATTATATATTGAGAAGTCTTTCTTTTCTGGTCCAATCTATTTGGTGTTCTGTATATTCTTGTACCTTTTTTGGTTGTTTTCTGAAACAGGGCTTCTCTGTAGCTTTGGAACCTGTCCTAGAACTTTCTCTGTAGACCAGGCTGACCTTGAACTCACAGAAATACACCTGCCTCTTCCTCCCAAGTGCTGGGATTAAAGTCATGTGCTACCACCGTCCAACTGTTTCTTCTACCTTTATAGACATGTCCTTCTTTAGGGTAGGAAATTTTTCTTCTCTGATTTTGTTGAAAATATTTTCTGTGCCCTTGAGCTGGGACTATTCTACTTCCTCTAATCCTTCTATTCTTAGGTTTGTCTTTTCATAGTGCCCTAGATTTCTGGAATGTTTTGTGTTAGGAGTTTTTTCGATTTAATGTTTCCTCTGACAAATGTATCAGTTTCTTCTAGCATATCTTCAAGGCCTGAGATTCTCTCTTCCATTTCTTATATGCCATTGGGGAAGCTTGCCTCTGTAGTTCCTGTTCAAATTCCTACATTTTTCATTTCAATAATTCCCTCAGTTTTTGTTTTCTTTGTTGTTTCTCTTTCCATTTTCAGGTCCTGAACAGCTTTATTAATTTCCTTCAACTGTTTGTTTGATTTTTCATGGCTTTCCTTAAGGGATTTATTCATTTCCTCCAATTGTTTGTTTGTGTTTTCCTGGATTTCTTTGAGGGATTTATTCATTTCCTCTTTAAGGACCTCTATCATCTTCATACAGTTGGTTTTAAGGTCTTTTTCTTGTGCTTCAGCTACATTGGAATATTCAGGGCCTGTTGTGGTAGGGTAGCTGGGCTGTGGTGGAGACATATTGCCCTGGCTATTACTGATTGATTTTATGCTGGCATCTAGGATCTTGATCTGGGATGATTCTAGGTCTAGGTACTGATTTCTGGTTTTGTCTTTGTTGGGTGGGTGTTCTGTTCCTTGGTTTCTGTTTCCTCTCTGTATTTTCAGAGTGTGCTGACTGTGTGTTACCTGTTTCACTGGCCTGCTTGGCTGGTGTGTTCATGGGGAATGCTTGCTGGTGTTGGACCAGGGAGCAATGGTCTGTTGAGATGCTAGGACTGACCCTTAGGGACTGGGTCTGGGGAACAAAAAGAGTGGAGAAGGGCCAAGGGCAGGCAGCCTACCTTATTTTCTACCATGTGTCACCTCTTGTTGAGCAGGGGTATTTGGCCAAGTTGGGGTGCTAGAACACAGAAGATGAGGCAGGGACAGGAGGCCAGGGGGATGCACAGGAGGCATGGATGGGGGGCTGAAGCTGGTGTTCTGATGCTGCTCTACGGGTGACCCCGAGATTTGCTTAATCTTAAACTATATATTTATCTAGACCCCTGACTGAAGAGTAATGCTTATATGTTTATGTGTGTGTTGTGATAATCATTTGCTAAAAACAGGAAATAGAGGTTGAAAACAATCTTATAAAATGAATATCCACCATAAATATGGAAAGCAATATTTGGATATTGCTTGATGATGTTTATTTGTTTCTTATCTGTGTCCATTGGGGTCAGTTGGAGCCAGTGACTTAATCCCTTGTTAAACTTTGTTAAAGATGTCTGCAAAGTATCCCATTTTTCCCCATATGATGCTTTCTATACTGCTAAATAAAAGAGAGTCCCCTTAATTAAGGACAGACATACAAGAGCAGACATGAAGACAGAGTCACAAGACAGCAGGCACAGATTCAGACAGGAATGGCAGGAGACAGGGGAGAAGAAAGGAGAGAATGAACTGAGGCTACCCTTTGCCAAATGACACTGAGGAGAAGTGCTTTACTGACAGTGTGTCCTCAGTGTGACACCAGCGCATTGATGCTGACTCCAAGTTGATTATTAATGCATCAAACCAACTGCATTTTAGTGCCCACCATGAGAAGTCTCTAATGCATTAAATATTCACACATTGTTGCCCTATGTCAGTGAAGTATTTTGGAGTATCCACTAAGAAATGATTCTCTCAGCTCATAGGAGGAAGATCAGGAAGATCCCTTGGTAGAGGTGTGAATTTTGGATGTTCTCAGTCACCAAAGCTGACAGGAGCCTGGAAATTTCCCACCTCACCTGCCTGCAGTGTTGGAGAGGGACCAAGGTGAAAGGAAGTCTGGGTATCTCAGGTGGGCTGCACAGGGAGGTCTCAGGAGCAGGTCCCATGCCCTGAAAGCCACGCCTGAGTACCTGCTCTTCTTGTTTCTCTTTCTTTGTCAAGTCCCGTTCAAGTCAATTCCAACTTCTGCCACAGGGAAAGAGTATGGCTCTCACTGAAGTGTGCCAGTATGTGAGCCTGCCTTCCCACTTCCCCTTCCTGACTGAAGTCTATGCACACACTGGCAGCACTGTCTCCTCTTGGATCTTCTTTCCCATTTCTCAAAAAAAGAAAAAGACAGAAAAAGAAAAGAAAGAGAAAGAAAAGTGAGTTCTGAAAAGAAATTGCAAGCTTGCACCACCATATCTACCTTTGTGTCTGCTTTTAATGGTTGAATTAAGCAGCCATGCTGGATAGTTTTTACTGTCAACTTGAAACACTCTAGAATCATCTGCAAAGAGGGAATCCTAATTGAAGAGTTGCCTCACATTGTCCTGTGGCAAATTCTTCAAGAGATTTTTCTTGACTGATGATTGATGTGGCACTGTCTGCAGGCAGATGGGCCTAGGTTGTCTAAAAGCTAGATAAAGAGGCCAAAGGGAAGTAAGTAAGCTGCATCCATCCATGGGCTCTGCTATGTTTCCAGCTTGAGTTCCTGCCCCGACTTCCTTCAGTGGTGGGCAATTAACTGGAAGTGTAAAATGAAAGAAACTCTTTCCTCCCAAGATGCTTTTGGCCAGTGCTTTATCACAGCAACAGAGAGGAAACTAAGCAGCATCAGGTGAGATGAAAGTATGTCTCTGGCAGTGTGAAAAACAAGATAGGGCCGGGAATGGTACTCCTCCATAAGTGTTTGCACAGAATACTCAAGGGCCGTGGTTTCAGTCCCCAGAACCTCAGCACAAACAGGTATGTAGATAGGTAGCTTGGTAGATAGATAGATAGATAGATAGATAGATAGATAGATAGATAGATAGATAGATAGATATAGATACATCAATATAAAGATGATAGATATTCCTTTGAACATCAAGCTGTTGAAGTAGTTCATATTAATAACCTAAGAACTATACCCATAGTTATCTTCAGGAACTCTCAGAAAAGGCAAGCAAATCTCACACAAAACAGAACCAAGAAACACTAGGCTGCTGCTTGGAACCTTCATAAAGCTGTCATTTAGAATTTAGGAAAGTAATAAATTTAAAATATTGTCAAAAGGAGAAATGATCCCTAAATTTATAAGAATTAAATATTCTATGCATTTCTCTTATTGCTTCTGAAATGACTTAACATGCTTAGCCCTTAACTGCATGTATGACAGCGTTATGATTAAATCAGTGTTTAATTATGCTCCCCCAAACACCTTTGTTGTAGTAACAGCCCCTAATGAGACTATGAGTTGAATATATTAAACTTAAAACCATTATGTGGAAAATGGAACAAGAAGATTATCAGTTGTTATGCTAATGTGCTGATCTTCCAGACAGGGGCTAATTGCAGGACCAGCCTTCATTATAGAACAAGCATTAGGTTATGACTTAATGGCTGCCTCTTCCCATGCCCCAAGGCTACAGAGCAAACTGTACATCATCCCTGGGCAAAGGTAATGAGGGAAAATCAGAAAGGTTCACACAGTAGGAAGACTTCCCATTTCTGGATTGAAATTACCTGGATTTCAGCTGCTTAAGGAAGGTGAAGATCTCAGCCAAATTGCTTGGCAACCGCCAGGCTGCTTGATAACTCCATGGGTTCATCTTGTGACTTTCTTTGCACTGTCAGGAGAATCTTGAGAATAGCCTGCTGGAGACATCTTAATTTGTTTCTGAAATAAAATGGGCTAATTTTTTCCGAACAAACTATAGAAAGTAACTCAAGTTTAGACCCATCCTGCTTTGTGTGACTATGGTGCATGCAGAAGAACATCTAAATCATTAAGAAGACTGTATGTGAGCAAAAAGGAAGAATTTTAAGTCTGTGTGTTCTACCTTGTGTTAAGATTCATAATCCCTATCGATTTACTTTGCCCAGGAAAACATTTTACTGTACACAGAAGCAAGCTTGGAAGCCTCCTACAAATCGAATACTGTGCTTCACTTACAAGCTGCCCCTGGAGGTTTGAACAATAATGACTTTTCCTTTGACCACCCTATTAACTGGAAAGGAAATATATGAGTTTATAAACATTTATTCCTTTGTGTATCATTGCACACTAATATAAAACTTTAAAAGATGAGAAGCTACATCACTTCTCTATAATAAGTAAATATTAGACTCAATGTTCTTATTACCATGGCCTGAGGTGGGCACATCATGATCTGATCACACTTGCTCTCAGTCATGAAAGCCTTTGCCAACCTTACTTAATAAGCATTTAAGCCCTCCAGGTTTCAAGGGTGCTATGGAAACGTGGTCATCTGAGGTAGAAAGTTCTACCTCAAGTAACGATCCATCTTATTTGTATTTAACAACCTTACAGTCCACAAAGTGCATCCCTAGATCTACATTCATAGTGAATGATGACTTTAAAGAGTAGCCAAGAAATCAACGATGAATTAATTTAAAAGAATAAAATCACACCAAGAAAAGAACAAGATTAAAGCATAACAGTGAGGAAATGAATGGAAAGCTAAGCAAAAACAAAATGAAAAAATTTGAAGTAAAAATATTGCAAATAGCTAAAACCTGATGAAACAGACAGCAGGTAAACTACCAAAATAAAACACCAAGAAGTCACAAAGAAGGCCAGGGATGATAATATTTCTTCAAACTTACAATGTTTTATACACACACACACACACACACACACACACACACACACACACACACAAAGTTAAAATTTTAAAATTTATTTAAAGTAAAATTAGTTTTTTGTTAGAATGTAAGTCTGTACCTTTAATCCAGATTCCATGCCTGAAGACTGGGCCCCACTTCCCTGCAGCTTTCTCTGAACAGTTAAGAAACTATCCATGCTGCAGCCTAAGAGCAGCCCCTGGGTTTCTGTCCTTACCAGCCCCTGGACCCTCCACACTCTGTTACTTACACTCTGTTGAACTAAATCACGTGATACGAACCTTCCCACCACTCCTGAAATGTTGGTCAAAGTCAGAACTTCCCTGTTCTGGGCCTGAGCCTCGGGGACTGCTCTGAAGGCTCTTTTTGGAAGAAGAGACTTCTCTGGCCTGCCCCACATCCCTGCTATCCCATCCTCTCATGCTGGTCCCCCATCCTTCTCTTCCGTCTCTCTCTCTTCTCTCTCTCTCTCTCTCTCTCTCTCTCTCTCTCTCTCTCTCTCTCTCTTCCTCCCCATTCTCTGTCTTCATCTTCTCAATAAAGCATCTCTACAGGCTTTAAAAAGAAGTGTCTCCCTCCCTTTAAAGCATTGAAATTTCTTATGTATTATTTTCTTTCTGTCTAATGTTCTCATGCCTGCCTAGAGGCCCACTCAGGGCCTTGAGGGCCTTTCATTCTAATAAACCTCACTCAGTAAAGGGAATCACATTGCATGTCAACTTCCTTTCTGAACCCACCACTGCTGCTGTTCCCTTCTATTATGTAATAGTTTTGAATTGCTTGACAAACGAGCTTGCATGCAGTTAAATTAAAATCTCACCGGCTGTTGTCTTTCACAACAGACTGCTTCTAACCTACCAGTCACTATTACTCTTGCCTGTGTTAAGATTCCCCAGCAGCTAGACATGATAGCACACATTTACAGTCCCAGCACTTAAGAGGGTGAGGTACAGGGAACATGAGCTCCCAGCCAGCTTAAGCTTCCAAGTAAGCTCCAAGATAACATGGGATGCATAGTGAGAGCCAATCTCAAAGCAAAGCAGCAATAAATTCTCTGCTTTACCTTTTTTCCTTACAATTTTATAGTAAATGCTGCCAATGCAAGATGAAGGTCACCAATTATTAGATGACAAAAGCCAGTACCTCCTTGCCTTGTTTGCTCTTTAGAATAGCATAGAAACAAGATGCATCTCATGAAGTCGGAATGGTTTTGTGATTCTTCATGGCAATGCAAATGTTACAAGGGTAGGAACTGCTAGCCATTTATCTCAAAAAAGCCTTGTCTCTAGTCCCCAGAGAACACTGTACTTGGTTAATCTCCTTATTTTAAAGAATTAAATAATTTCTCCTGATAATAATATAATTTATTTAAGGCATCTGTTTCCTAAGACCAAATATAATCCTTGCCAATCCTCTTCTTTCCTTCTCCTTCTTGGAGTCGAGTGCATCCCTGTTGGTATTTTCATTGTTTTTCAGGAAGCACATATGGAGAGAGAAAGGTAGTCCAATAATGATCCCTGTCTTGAGAGGGACTGTGTAACTGTGACTGTTGGACCCCACAGCAACCCAAGCAGAGAGGGAGTGTGCAACTGTGACTGTTGAACACCACAGCAACCCAAGCAGAGAGGGAGTGTTTAACTGTGACTGTTGAACACCACAGCAACCCAAGCAGTGGAAATAAACAGTCTTCTGGTTCATGTAATACTGATGTCTCTGAAGAATCTATTATTCAGAATATAAAGCCTAGAAAAATATTCCCATTGGTTTGCTATTGCTATTTATAAATTTAGATAACTTTGTTTGGGATGGGGGTTTTTTGTTTTGTTTTTGTTTTTTAGGAGTAGCAGTTTAGAGGTTTTATAATATGTACATTGTGTTAAATCGTGGTGTTGTGTAGGAGTGGTGTGTGGTGTACATGCCTGTATTTGCAATATTTGGGAGGCTTGAAGAAGGGAGAGCCTGAGTTTGACCACATACTGGGCTATATAGTGAGGCCTTGTCTCAAAACTTACAATACAGTCACATTTACACACATGTATATTGAAGGTGGATTTGCTAGACATTTCATTTCATTATGTCATGAAAGACTTTCAGTATTGGGGTGGGGAAGTCACCAAGTTCAGAGGAGAACCAAAATCAGCCAGCCATAGGTGTGGGTTGGGTGAACTTAGACTTGAGGTACTGTTAAAAAAAAAAAAAAAAAATGAAAGACGTAAATGTAAATGGGCAATCAAGTTGGAATGGTGGCGGGTGAGGGGAAGAGGGGTCAAGCCAGATCCGCAGCTGCCACAGACTAAGACTGCTCAGTGTGTGTAAAGACAGAAAGTGTGGGAAATGAGACGACAGGGACAGGGGAGTAACTAGACCCGATGGGTTAGGCCAACCCTGCCCTGGTTTCTAGAACACAATTTCCACAATGTGACGGTCCAGGACAGATAAATTAACTCGCATTTGAAAAATGCTAAATAAAGTCCTGTGATTAGATGTGAGGACCAAAGCCAGGTAAACACATCCTCTCTCTTCCTGATCCTTCTGCTGCTCTCGAAGGACCTGCTGAGAGTCCCTGAGACAGGTTTCAACCTCTGAAATAGGTAATGGATGTGCATCAAGCCACTTGTATGTTGTCACAAATTTCCCTTCATATGGGTGTTGTTGAACGAAGCTGTGAGTGGCCATTTCCTCTCCTTACTTACTTCTCACAGACTTTTTCAGGCACGACTTCTTACAATCTCCACCCTCAGAGTGAGGCACAAAACCAACTTCTGTGAATTTTCATGAGTACTCAGAGGATTTTCAAACAAACAAGTCTTCCCACAGGCGATTAGACTCCTTTGGGAATGGCGGTTCTACATGATTCTCAGCATGAAGTTCACATCTATTATTTTTTTGAAAGTCAACAGCTAAAATGAATTTGTTACTCTCCACAGCAAAGCCGTTCTAAATGGCTGCTATATGCCAGCAATTTCCTGGAGGTTGTGCTCATGACATTGGCTGCCAGCTTAAGAGCTGAGAAGGGAATTCTAGCAATGAAGGTGAAACTAATACATAAACTCAAAGAGAATGAAACCACCATGTTACTTGACAAATAACAGGCCCAGAGAAATAAGTCTTTGTTCAACTTTAAGACATAAAATACAAATGGTGAAAGAGGTGCCTTTAAAATAAAGCCCCCTCTGTGACATACAATAAATAACTTAGCTACTGCCCTAAAACATAAGTAGAAATAAAAGTTTATATTCTTTCTGGTATTTTTTTTTTTTTTTAATCTCAGTGAAATGTAAGTGATCATGGACTCAGTGCAATGGAAGATAAACCAAGAGGAAAATTGATACAACAGGGAAAAACCAGAGAAATAGTCAAGAACCATACTAAAATATAGAAAAATTAAAATGGTCAGTAAAGTTGTAAATGATAGAGTTAAGACAGAAAAAAGTGTTAGTAACAACCTAGAGAAGTTCAAAACCTTGGTAGAGGTGGTGCAAAAGGAAACAAGACACGAAAAGTAAACAAAAGAACAGTAGCAGTGGGGATTCACCAGAAAGAAAAAGGCAGTAAAGCCCGAAGCAGGAAAAAAAGGAGCAAATAGACGTCACCAGATTGCTCAACTGTATACAAACATGTCCGTGCTTCAGTTCTAACGTGACAAATGATGATGCAGACAGAGATAGACTAGAGAGAACAGCCTTATCTCGGTGACCCAGAAGGACGCCAACACAGTCTTCAGAGGCTGGGCAGTGAAGAGACAGGCTGCTCACTTTCTACTCAATGAGATAATAGGGCCAACTGCTTAAAAGTCTACTGCTCAAGTGAAACTATCAGAAACAAAATTACTTCAGAGTTTTGAGAGAGAAATCAAAGAAAAACTCAGAATCCGGAATTATAAAATGACAATGGTGAACAACTTCAAATATTAACACAGCTGGTTGGCTGATATCTGCTAGGGAAGGAGAGCCGCTCTCCTCAGGGGTGTGGTCCCCAGCAGGTGCACCATGGTCCAGCAGATGGCCCCACACACATGGGCAGTACAAACTGGACTGTACTGGTTACAAGAAAAGGGATAAAAGGGCTTGAAGCTGGGAGGGAATTCGGGAGTCGGGGGTTTCTGGGATGAGTTATAGGGAGGAGTGTAGTCATGTATAATCAAAATACATTGCATACATGTATGAAATTCTTAAAAATTAATAAAATGTTGTATCAAAATAGAGGAAAATATTAACACTGACAAAATGATGCACCAGAGAGTAATGTTAAAGAATGAGTTAGCACAAAATGAAACAGCTAGATTAGAACTATACTCCTCTCTCTTCCTAGAAGAGAGAAGGCAGATTCCACGTGAGGACTCAGTCTCTATCTGAGGGCTCTGTTGTCTCTAAGAGTGCTGTTCTCATGCGTACGGTCAGAGGTGGCTGAGTAATCACATCTGTATTCTAGGCCATGGCCACTGGGAAACATGGCGAAGTTCACAGTTTCTTTATACAAAATTGATAAGGAGATTGTAAACATAGCTTTGCCCACATTTGAATGAACAGAATTTAGTGAGGTGGTATAACATACTGTGTGGTTTGAATAAGAATGACTCCAGGCGCTGGCGCACGCCTGTAATCCCAGCACTCGGGAGGCAGAGACAGGCAGATCTCTGTGAGTTCGAGGCCAGCCTGGGCTACAAGTTCCAGAAAAAGCGCAAAGCTACACAGAGAAATCCTGTCTTGAAAAACAAAAAGCAAAAAAAAAAAAAAAAAAAAAAAAAAGAATGGCCCCATGGGCTCATATATTTGAATGCTTAGTCATCAGGGAGTGTCACTAAGGATTAGAAGAATTGGGAGGTATGGCCTTGTTGGAGGAAGTGTGTCACTATGGATTGGCTTTGAGGTTTCTAAAGCCCAGGCCCAGTGGCTCTCTCTTCTTCCAGCTGCCTGTGGATCCTGATGTAGAACTCTCAGCTCCTCCAGCACCATGTCTGCCTGGGTGCCACCATACTTCCCACCATGCTGATAATAAACTAAACATATGAAACTGTAAGCAAGCTCCAGTTAAATGCTCTCCTTTATAAGAGTTGCCATGGTCATGGAGTCTCTTCAAGCAATAGAACACTGACTAAGACACACCTACAGTAAAATTTGAGTGGACATGTAACCAATTAAAACTCAAGTTGCATTTGTATGTATGGACCAAAGGACTATTTCAAAGAAAAAAAACCTAGAAAGATGACAGACACTGAGTGGATTCATTGCCACATATAATTGCAAAGTTAAAAGAAAACTCAGGAACTGCAGGGGGGATGGGTTAACTAGTAAGAGTGCTTGCTTTGCACAAATGAGGACCTGAGTTCAAATCCCATCACCCACAGAAAAAGCAGGCATGGACATGTACGTGTCTGTGACCCAGCACTGAGGGAAGAGGAGAAAATCAGGAGGGTTGCTGAGGCTCATGGTCATGAGCTTAGCTCCAGGTTCACTGACAGATTCTGTCTCAAGGGAAAAGGGGGGAATGACAGAGCAGAATGGTCAACATCATCTTCCAGTCTCTGGGTGTGTGTGTGTGTGTGTGTGTGTGTGTGTGTGTGTGTGTGTGTGTGTGTATCACTTGTATGTATGTGTATACACCACACACATTCACACACACACCCCCCAAAAAATCAAAGCTGACACTTGAAAGAGAAACAAAGTTGAAATATATAACCAAAAACATCAACCACAATGTATAACCCTAAATTTCATTAAGGGATCAATATAAAATGAACATAGGAAAATGTGCTAAATCATTTTATGTAGCATTTGAAAATCTTTAATCTATCTAGTTAGATGCAGTTTAATTTCAAACATTTTTAATTAAATTAACTACTATTGACATTAATACAATCTACAACCATTCCACCTTGAATACTCCCGGTATCATCTGAAGTTAAGATTTTTAGCTGTAAATCCATAAGAAGAAAAGGGAAATGAGAGAGTTGTGGACAATTCCAGTAACAAATGTTTAAAATAAAAAGGAAAAATGACAAAAATAAAACCCATACACAGAATCTAGACAAAATCATTTAATTCACCTAAAATTAAGAGTATTCAACCTTGAACTAACTCAGCAGAAAGACATCGAAATGCTCGACGTCCAGTGGACTGGAAGGTCATGGCAAAGCCAGTAGCAGACTAATTTCACGTGGAATAAGAGAGCTGTTTTTAGTGATGAGTGATTTACTTCACAATGAAAATAAAATAGTCATGAACTTCTCTCCCAGAAGGCAAGAGAGAGAGAAAAATTAGTTTTGTTAATGAGAATTTGAAACAACTCTATTTTACAGAACAAAGCCCCATAAAGATGTGACTAGTACAACTAATAAGATTGTTTATCATATGAAATAAGCTTCATTCCACAGATACTATTTACAAAAATAATTACCATGCAGTAGTTCATGGTGACAACCTCAATAAATGCTCAAAAGACACAATGTGTTATACATTCACAGACTGTAAACTAACACAGAAAATTAACTGGAAGGAAAAAAAAAACAGAAAGCACCAAAATCTCTTGGAAATTAAAGGGGAAAGGGCTTTCTAAATAACTGTAGCATGAACAGCAAAGAAATTAAAGTCATTATTTTTTAATTAAACACTGGTTATTAAATAAAAATAGAAGCAAATGAACTCACAACTTAAATCAACATAGCAGAAAATCCTAGGAAAAGTCGATGACTAAAAACATTCACTTTATTCAGTTATTTACTCAGCAAAGGCTTTGGCTAAGGCCTATTAAACTGAGGGCACCAAGATATAGAGAGGTTACATTTTAGCAAGCGTATAAATACATAAACAAATAAGCATATTAGTAATAATTACACAACAATGTTTAAAACAGAGATCAACCTTGTAAAGAAAAATGGAGTACCATGAAGGATTCAGGACCGGGGTAGGAAGCAACAGTTCTTTTATATTGAAGATAGTTTCAAGTTTATATGAAGAGGTGATGTTTGAGAAGAAATTTGGGCTGGGGTGATGAAGACGAGCAAATGTCTGGAGGAAGACGCTGACTGAAACACACACACACACACACACAACACACACACACACTCATGAGTAAATAATACAAACTGAGGGATGGTCCCTAGAAAAAGCTGTAACACGCCTTTCCATATTATCAACAAGTAAAGAAAGAGGGAAGAGAGAGGGAGAAAGGGGAGAGGCAGGAGAGAACTAAAACACAAGGAGGATTTTTAAAGGTTTTTTTTTTTTAATCTTTAATTATGTGCCTGGAGACACTAGAAAAAGGTGTCCAATCCTCTAGAGCTGGCGTTATAGGAAGCCATGAACTACCTGATGTGGGTGCTGGGAACTGAGCTCAAGTCCTTTGAAAGAACAGCAAGCACCCTTAACAACAGATCTGTCTCTTCAGCTCTGTATGTTTTGGAACGTGTCTATGATATAGCAGAGATCTGGTTTCTGTTCTGCTTACAGTGTGAATTGTTCATAAACATCCAAAATGATGAATTACAACATGTTAGCAGCGTTCCCTAGTTCACACCTCAAAAAGGCATCCTCTGATTCCCCACCCATCCTGGCCTAGCAATTTATAGCTGCCTTTTCAACTTGTACATGTTTCCTCTCACTTAATACTCATTGTTCTCAAAGAACCCCACTTCGTCACTTACGGTTCCTGTTGGCCAGTAGAGAGAGACTCGCTCAAGATGAGACAGACAACGTGCTGAACTCACACTCAGGCTGGCTCAGTTCACGTTCTTAAATCTGTGAAATTTCAAGTTCCTTAGGCCCATTGCAAAGAGCCAAAATCAAGAGATTAAATCCACCAAAAGATTATATAGCGTGACTATGAATGAAAAGTATTGATGACATGCAACTTTTTAAAAATGAAATCAAATAGGAATTTTAGGAATGAATTTTACACTGCATTTTTTTCTGTGATCTGAGAAATTTAGGTAAATGTTCAAAGGAACCCCACATTAAAGAATAAATGAACAAGGAACTGCAAACATCCACTCTGGGGTTTATTAAAAGAGACAAAAATCAGGCCTGGTCTTTTTACCCCCTCGCCTATCTCCTGCTATCTAATGTGAAATCAACGATAGGGAAGTCAATGTACTAGGGAACTGGCCTGAGATGTGAGGGGTCGGCTGCAGAGGAACACTGGGATTTCCACCTCTCCTTCCTCAACTCCCTTGCAGCTGGAGAGTGTCTCCAAGGGAACAGGTCATGCTGTAGGTCAGAGGCACGGAAAACACAGAGCATGGTGTATGAGTCCAGGAAGGCCTGCATGTCCTGGACGCCTCTGGAAAAGCACTGTTATGTGGTTACTTGAGAACGCTGGAAAATAAAGCTTGAAAGACACCTAGCATGTCTGCTTCAATTGCTATGACCCATGAAGAAAACCAGAGTAAGCACTGCTCAATTTTTAGTTTACATCTACTTCTAAACATGGATTAAGACTTTATTTGATAACTATCTTTGAAAGGGTAAATATGAAAATTATAATAAGTATAACAAAGGTCAATTTTTTAAAAGACTTATTTATACAGGTGTTTTGTCTGCATGCATATCTGCACACCAGAAGAGAGTATTGCATCGCCTGGGACCACAGTTACCCAGTTGTGAGCCACCATGTGGGTGCTGGGAATTGAACTCAGAACCTCTGGAAGAGCAACCAGTGCTCCTGACCACGGAGCCATCCTTCCAGCCAACAAAAGTCAATTTTTAGATCACAGAACTTGATTTTATAGATAGATATGTCATATACTTACATGTTTATACACATATACATTTGGATAAATGTGTGGAGTATTCCTTTACACTGTGTGAATGTGTGTCACTGTGATTCACTTAATAAAGAAGCTGGCTGGCCAGTAGCTGGCCAGTAGAGGTGAGACAGAGCTTGCAGACAGAGTTTGGAGAATAAGGGGAGGAGTCTTGGGGTCATGGAGATGCAGAGAGAAGCAGCATGAACTTGCCATGTTAAAAAGAGAGTACCTCCATGTGGCAGAGCACAGATAAGAAATATGTTTTTTTTTTTTTTATTTTTTGGTTTTTCAAGACAGGTTTTCTCTGTGTAGCTTTACACCTTTCCTGGAACTCAATCGGTAGACCAGGCTGGCCTCAAACTCACAAAGATCCACCTGGCTCTGCCTCCCATGCACCACCACTGCCCGGAGAAATATGGGTTAATTTAAAATGGAAGAGCTAGTAGTACCTAGCTTGAGCTATCAGCGGAGCATTTATAATTAGTAATAAGTCTCTGTGTGGTTATTTGGCTGGTGGGACAGAAAAGTTTGCCTACACAAATGTAAACATGCTAACCATAAAGTAGCTCTTTCCCTTGAAAATAAGCAAAATACTGTCAATAAAACAAAAAGAATAAACTCTGTCCTTTAGCTGATCAGGAGACATACACCTGCAGATCCATTATAGGGAGGTGGAAGCAGGAGGAAAAGGATAGCCTGGGCTACATGAAGATACTTCATTTTAAAAAAAATATGTGAATATTGTCTTTACATAATTTAAAGTCTTTCTATGTAATAAAAATGATTCTCTTTGACATTTCAGGAAAACATTGGTAAATTACCTAGATGTAACAGAGTTAACAAATTTCAAGAGTTTGGGAATATTTCTTAGTATCATCTAAAGACTGAATCCCAGAAACTATTTATTGAGTGACAGAAAAGAAGTATCAAGTTTTATGTTTCATCTTGCTTTGTAATGATAGACAGATATGTGGAAATGCTATTGCAAAGTATCTTCAGTCTTAAGAAACATATTTGTTATAACTCTGGTTAATGAGTGACAAAACTCAGCTGGAATAGCACAATTGTTTAAAGGTATGTATTCTAGGTGAGCCTTGGGAAACCAGTAGTTCAAATAACTTTACGTGTTCCATCAATTCCTATTAGAATAAGTTGATAAGAATTAGTACAAGGCTCAGCAGCCTTGAACCACTGAAGCCAGGAAATCTCTGAATTTATAATCCACAAGGCAAAAAATAAATAAAAAATGAAACATGGTCAACAAATGTTCTGCGCAGGTCTAATTTTGAAAGACGTGCTAGAAGACGGCTGAACTTGATAGTGTAATTTAAATCCCTTGTGTTGTGCTGACACAAATGTTCTCATTATAGCTATGCCCATGGAGTCAGTGGGGCTTAGGAGTCTCCAAGATCAACAAGTTGAAAAACAAGTCTGAGAGTTTCTACTATAGAAAAACCGCTAATACATAACTTGAAATATTGCAATTATAGAAATGTATTGATTTGACAACTTCTTTAGATTGTAATTATTTAAGTAAATGTGTTTATGTTTAGAGAGAGAGAGAGAAGGTAATAGATCCTATAGTAAACATACAGCTTAACCATCTTTTCCATTTGCCAGTGTGCCTTGTAAGATAATTATTCCAGAACAAGAAAACAAGCTAGCAAATGTATGCAAATTAGGACAATCATCTAGCACAATGAACAGGGGAAAGATGTGACTGTTGTGGTGGGAGGGGAAAAAAATCAACCCACACAACAGCAATAGAAAAAAGAAAACGAGATCCTTGGATATTCTTAGCTAAAAAAACAAATACAGAAACATAATGAGGCATCGCGTTTCTAACAGGGTTTCTGTTGGTTCCCATTTGGAGACGTGGGTGCACATCTGACCAAGCAAAGAGCAGAGCCCAGCATGGGGACATGCTTTCCACTCAAGCATAAAAGCCCTGGAAATGCTCTCATTAGTTACAATAAGAGTAACTCGATGCTCCTAACTACTTTATTTATGCTTATAGCCATTACTAATTTTAGCATATAAGATAATGGGTTCATTATGGCATTTTCATTCATTCTTTTGATCTTTTCCACCACTCCGCCTCTCTCGCATGTCCTCCACATTCTTTTTAATACAATATTTTTAATAATTCCTTGTGAAGTTCAATGTGTTTTGATCATATCCACCCACACTGCTCCCCTTAACTCATTGTAGGCACACCCACCACCACCTTGTCCCTCTCTTTCCTTTTTCTAATAACCCATTGAGTCCAATTTATGTCGCCAAAATATCCACAGATGTGGGGCCATCTGCTAGAGCATGGCCAACCTATAAGGACCACACTCCTAATTTAGACTGACTCTCTTCCTTGGAAGCTATCAGTTAGCGGTAGACCCTCAGCTCCAGGCAGGACCCCTGAGCTCCTCCCCACGCTGTGCTGGAATGTTGACTGACTTGATTCTTCCTAGGCAACCACGCCTGCTGTGAGCTCTGGAGTGCAACAGTCCTGTGTGGACAGGAGACAGTTTTGCCTGGTGCTCCTCAGCTCTGACTCTCCCTCTTATGCCCTTCTTGTTGGCCCCCCTCTTCTCCAACATGAATTTTAAAGTGAAAGGTATTAATAACTAAAAATTTCAAAGAGGGGAATAGGGAAAGAAGAAGAAAAGCAGGAATGAGAGAAGAAAAGGTTATAGCTTAAAGGTCTGATAATAGATAAATGATACAGAAAACATACAGACACACAAAGGACAGTCATGAAAGCCTTTTAACACAAGACAAAAGCTAAAACAAAAAAAAAAATGGCCAATTAAAATGTAAAACCAAAACAAAAAATAGAAGTGTGAAATAAAGAAGAATGAAAATATATTGTCAGTCAATATTTTCTCTTGTGTTGCACATGGCTGCTCCCACTCCTCATTCGCCTTTTTCAGCTGACTCTGCAGGTGAAAAGGTTGTTACCCTCAGGACATGGTAGAGCAGAATGCCTTCTTTGCTAGTCAGAGCCTGCACAAATATCAGTCCTTAGAACTGCCGCCACTCCCTGCTGCAGCAGAAACTCTGGGGAAAGGAGCAGGGGCACATTGGCTCTTCAATTCACCTTTGCTGTTCTACACCCATGTTCCATGAGGAACCAGACTGTTTCTCCACACTTTAGTTTTTGCCTGAGTATATGTTCCTATAAGTCTGTGTCATATTAGTTAACTTCTGTGTTTGTGGATTGTCAGGATTACTGTTTGCTGGTAGGAGGGAGGGTTCCCCCGGGCTCAGAACCCAGTAGTGACAAGTTTTTGACATCCCCAGCAGACTGGTTTGGAACATACCTCTCCTATGTCCCAGCACAGCCAAAAGCAAATCCCTCCCAAGCATCTGCTCCATCTGCTCTATGGTCTCCACAGATCTCCCAACAAAAGTTCATCTACTTCTGGCTTCTGTATATCTTCCTCCATTCCTGTTTGTGGCTCTGACAGGATGGGAGGAGAAAGATTTTCTCCTCTCCACTGTTCAGCAGACTCTGTAAATCTAATGGTCCATATTGCAGGATTTTAAGCTTCCTCAATCTGCTCACTCTGCCCACTCTGTGGCTCTCTCCTGCCTCTACTTGGCTCTCATCTCTGCAGTATGGATCAGGTGTTTCTTCCTGATTCATGGAGATTCAGGAGCGTAATGCTTGACTCCATTCCATCATCTTCCAATGTTTGAACAAACAGGTGAGATTTCACACCAGCATTGTATTCATAAATGAGTAAGCATCTAGATTGCATAAAATGTCAGCAAAAAGGCATCATCTGGCAATACTACTCTCTGTAAAGCATCAATTCGATGTTACTAAGGAAAACCAAATGAGAAAGAAATACTGCATTTCCCAGAGCTATGCCATCTCTTTGTAAACCTGACAGTACCTACCCCACTAAAGCAGAACTTGGTGGAAAGCCAAATCATCATGAGTGACATTTATTTACAGAGAGGACTATGTTCAGCTACCATTGATAACACCATGTTACTTGCTAAAATCAAGAAATTCATACACATTCCTCAGGCTTTCCCAGATTCTAAGTCCATTTCAAGGAACAGCCTCAGAGGGCAAAAAGTATTGTCATTCATTTTTATTTTTGTCAGGATTCCTGAGGAATTTGGTGTCAATAAAGGATTGCTTAATGTTCTCACTGGAATATCCATGCCCTTAGATGACTATTTTTACCTGTAGTATGTTCACTGCCCTCTATTAGGTATTTACTAGGATCCAAAATTCTCTATGTCACTAACTCTATGAGTCCCATTCTAAAATTTGAAAAGATTACACAGTTTCAAATCCACAGGCAGAAGGCTTGGGTTTTTATCCTTAGGATACATAAGACAAGCATCTGCTACTGTGAAGGTAAGCTATATAAACGCCCAAGACCTTGATCGGTTTTCAGGTACCACCGCAGTGTCTTGAAGGTAAATTTGTCACAAAGCAAATGTTTGGGAACACTGTTTTCCAGCTCTTAACTTGATAAACCTTTTATTGCAAACTTTATTTGAGGTTCTTTGAAACAATCTTCACCTTACTGTTAAAAGTCATACACTTTTCATTATTTTAACTTTGGCTTTAACTTAACTAACTTACTGTGATAGCACACAGGTGCTTGGGGTTTTATTGATGCTTTTTCATCTTTAATGATAATTGTTCTGGACCAAACAGAACACAAAGTATTTCTTTGTTTGTTTGTTTGTTTGTTTGTTTGTTTGTTTGTTTTTCGAGACAGGGTTTCTCTGTGTAGCTTTGCAGCTTTTCTGGAACTCATTCTGTAGCCCAGGCTGGTCTCAAGCTCACAGAGATCCGCCTGCCTCTGCCTCCTGAGTGCTGGGATTAAAGGTGTGTGCCACCACTGCCCAGCTTCACAACATATTTCTTGTTGATCATTGCCAATGAGTGTTTTACTCAGAAAGGATTCTAATGAAGCTCAAAGTATAAGCAGACAATGAAGTTGAAGTCATTCATTTTTCCTCTAATAAATATAATTATTATTAAATGAAATCTCATTTGATAATCTGAGAATATTATGCATACACCAAGTCACTTTTTTCAAATCCATACCTGTAAAGGTAATTCATATAGACATAATTGAGCTTCTTGGGAAATGCCAACACTACTAGCTATGATAAAACAAATCCCACTCTTTCTTTTTTCTTATTTCTAACACTACCATGAAATGCATGGTACCTTACTTGAATACACACAAGTCCAAGAGTTATAAGAATGTTTATTACTGCTAATTTCTACTAATCCAGAAATGTGAATAGCACTGGACTTTTCATTGGATAATAATAATAATAATAACAATAATAATAATAATTGCAATGACTTCACAGTTCAGATGGAAAATCAAGCATCTCAAAGCTTTAATCTTCCCAGCACCTTTTCCTTTGAAGTTCCTGAAAAAAAGGCTAAAATAAAATTACTTAATAAAATAAGGAGGGAAAGATATAGGACTCAGAAAGCAAGGGAAAATGTGAAAAGAATTTGTGTGAAGTTGCCAAAAGAAATCACAGCTTGATAGTAGAGGAGAAGGTCTATCCTGAAATCCATCATGAAATAGAAAGACTCGTGGTTCCAGAAAGGATGCTTTCATTAAAAGATAAATAAGATGGAGTAGTGTGATGGCTGGCCCATTATCAAAGTTTGGCCTCTTATGAATTCATATCCAGAGATATTTTACAGCATTGTCGAACAATACAGAGAGCTTTCACTCTTCATTTAAAGAGGGTCAGGTGATGGGCAAGGTCCCAAAGGATTCTGTGTCAATGTGCTGCAGAAACATCTGCATATCTATGTTTGTTCATTGATTTGATCTTTTATTTGTCATATGCATGCTTATCACAGTGCTACTCAAGACAGACAAGACAGAGAATCAGCCGGAATGTTCTTCAGCAGTTGAATGGAGAAAGAAAACATATGGTGTATACAAACAGGAGTTACATTTGACCACTGTACTGACTGGTTTTGTGTGTCAACAGAGAGGAAGGAACCTCAGTTGAGGAAATGCCTCCTTAAGATCTAGCTGTAGGGCATTTTCTCAATTAGTGGTCAATGGGAGAGGGCCCAGCCCATTATAGGTGGTGTTATCCCTGGGCAGGTGGTCCTGGGTTCTAAAAGAAGGTAGGCTGAGCAAACCATGGGGAGCAAGTGAGTAAGTGGCACCCCCCCCCCATGGCCTCTGCATCAGCTCCTGCCTCCAGGATCCTGCCATGTTTGAGTTCCTGTCCTGACTTCCTTCAATGATGGATTGATTGTGGCATTGAAGTGTAAGCCAAATAAACCCTTTCCTCCCCAACTTGCTTTTTGGTCATCGTGTTTCATTGTAGCAATAGAAACCCTAAACAAGACAACCATATAGAAAAAATGAAATTGTGTTATTTGCAAAACATAATGATGGAATAGGAGAGAGATCATGATTCCAACAAAATCTAGATTCAGAAGAATAAATACCGTGTTTCTTCTGTATACATAGCACAGGTTTGTATACACACAGAGACATATTTATATCTATATACATGCACATATATAAAGGCAGAAGAGGGTCTATTTGAGGAATGAAGGGGGCTGGTAGAAAAGGAGAGAACGGAACGGGCAGGGGGGAGTTCAGGAAATAGGGTATGAGTATGAGCAAAGCACAACAATATACATGTATGAAAATATAGCTTTATTATTTTATATGCTGACTTTAAATAAAAATACTTGGTAAGTATAGTAGGGGGAGGGGGAGGCAGTTAATAACCTTAAAGGGAAAGGCCTGACTAGAATCTGTATTCGTGCTGCAACACTTGAAGTCAGCAGTGAAAATTGCACACACACACAGGCACACATGCACAATACACATATACACATATACACACAGGCACACATACACAATACATATATACACACAATACACATATACACACAGGTACACATACATAATGCACATATACACACAGGCACACATACACAATACATATATACACACAATACACATATACACACAATACACATACACACAGGAACACATATACAATACACATATACACACAATACACATATGCACACAGGCACACATACACAATACACATATACACACAATACACATATACACACAGGCACACATACACAATACACATAAACACACAATACACATATACACACAATACACATATACACACAGGCACACATACACAATACACATATACACACAATACACATATACACACAGGCACACATACACAATACACATATACACACAATACACATATACACAGGCACACAAACACAATACATATATACACACAATACACATATACACAGAGGCACACATACACAATACACATATACACACAATACACATATACACACAGGCACACATACACAATACACATACACACACAGGCACACAAACACAATACATATATACACACAATACACATATACACACAGGCACACAAACACAATACACATATACACACAATACACATATACACACAGGAACACATATACAATACACATATACACACAATACACATATACACACAATACACATATGCACACAGGCACACATACACAATACACATAAACACACAATACACATATACACACAATACACATATACACAGGCACACAAACACAATACATATATACACACAATACACATATACACAGAGGCACACATACACAATACACATACACACACAGGCACACATATACACACAATACACATATACACACAGGCACACAAACACAATACATATATACACACAATACACATATACACAGAGGCACACATACACAATACACATACACACACAGGCACACATATACACACAATACATATATACACACAGGCACACATATACACATACACATGCACACACACGTGTACACATGCACATACATGTATACACAATACATGGTCATAATAACAAAAACACTAAAATGGATTTAACCAAAATTTATGGACTTGACTATTCTGGAGGTTAAGAGAGAAAATCATCAACTGTTGAATGACATCAGCAGGTAATGTCTGAAAGTTGAAAGTGAAGAACTGACAGTTTTCAAATGTTTAAAAGTAGAAAGCTAGGATGGGCACACAGTTCAGTGATACAGACCTGGCCCAGCATAGGCAGGGCCTTGGGATCAAACTCTTGTGCCAGTAGAAATAAATAAAACATAGAAGTAAGTTCCAAAGACCTGAAAATATAAAGTAATAGTCCACAAGGACAAGAAATTGGAGGACGGAGGTGAAGGATGCAAGGGGAGTTGACGGTTTCCAAGGTAAGCTGAGGCCCCAGGCTGCAGTGCACCCCAAACAGTGTCGGTTTGTTTTTCCAGGGTAAGCTGAGGGCCCCGGGCTGCTGTGCACCCAAACAGTGTCTGTTGTTTGTCAACCAAACTGAAGCATTTCTATTTTAATGTAACTACTCTTCTCCTCCACATTTTCTTGTTTCTGCAGAAAAAGTGAAGTGATAACTGGAGTGTGCTGGCTGCATTAGCAGAAGGAAACATTGTACCAAGTCTATTCCACATGCTTTAAATCCAGGTCATCAAATGTTTCAAATTCAAAATACAGATACTAGTAATTTATTAAACAAAAATGAATCCATCAGGAACTCATTCCACTGATGGATGGTGAGGCATCTGGCATGATCATAAGAATTCATTAGGGAAAAGTACTTGCTTCTCCATCTTGTGGTGAAAACAACGTGCCCACTAAGTTAAAAATCTGTGACATGTAAGTATATCTAAAGTTGATTTCGATGTACAAGTGATTCATGACTATCTTCAAACATGTTAGGATCTCCCAGCAGCTAGAAAAGAAAATTTTAAACTTCATAAATGCTTTACATACATATTTCAAATGACTGCAAATTTCAATAGCAAAACTACTGTAAAAATAAAACAAAGAAGGGTAGAGAGATGGCTCAGTGATTAAGAGCACTAGCTGCCCTTCCAGAGTACCCAGGTTCAATTCCCAGCACCCACATGGCAGCTCCTCACAACTGTCTGTAACTACAGTTCCAGGGAATCTGACACCCTCACACAGATATACATACAGGCAAAACATCAATGCACATAAAAATGGAAATAAATGAATTATTTTTTAAAATATTAGAAAATAGAGCTGGAGAGATGGTTCAGCAGTTAAGAGCTATTAGCTGTTCTTCTAAAGGTCCTGAGTTCAATTCCCAGCACCCACATGGTGACTCACAACCATTCATAATGAGATCTGGCATACATGCAGACAGAATATTGTATACATAATAAATAATTAAATAAATAAATAGAAAATAGAGAACCCTCAGTTGGCACCCTTGTTTGTTCTTTGGTACCCCTCCCCCCCATAAAATAGTGAAGCCTCTGAAGACCCAGTTTGTAAAGCAATGTTTTTAGTTTCAAGTGCCATAAAGGGTCATGGAGGATTTCGTTAGCCAGTCTTACTTTTGACGGCATCTTGTACATACTTGGGAATCTAAAGATTAAGTGATCAATGTATCAAAAATGTTCCAATTTTATAGCTTTTACTGAGCTGTAATAGTTCGAGTGTTTGCAAACAGGAGCTGAGATGTAACCACAAAAAAGGAAGAAAAAACATAAATCTATGTGACTTTGTTTAATGATCTTTATTATATATAACTCTGCCATGGTTTGTAGCCTCTGAAACTCAAGCTGTAATTTTAATCCCTGTTTTGAGGTATTTAAAGAAGAGAAGTTAATCTATGGTGTTTAGAGTTCAGAGTGTTAAGAGGGAGGTGGGACTAAGGAAGGTCATCAGAACGGGACTCCTGTGGCCAGACACTGGTAGCTTTGCCGGGAGAGAGGTGCAGAGACCAGGGCACACGTGTAGGAGCCTGAGCTGCCTCAGGACTCTTCCAGCTTGTCAGTCAGCTCATCCATTGTTGTGACAAAGTACCTGAGAAAAACAGATTCAAGGCAGGACATTATTTTACTCACATTCTCAGAGGTTTTGGTCCATAGCCCCATGGTTGGGGACTTCTACTATGGATAAACATGAAAGGAGCAGGTCAAGGAACAAAGCTGACCACTCTTTGATAGCCAGGAAGGACAGAGAAAGGCAGGAACAAAACACTTTTCATACTTATCCTCTCATAGTGAGAAGACAAATGAAATGTGAGATGTAAATAACAAGGCAGCTGTAGCACAAATCTTAAATGGTCTTATTAATAAAATCAAACCTGAGGCCAGTTATTGGGGTGAACGCTGGATGATCAGAGAAACAGAACAAGCCACAGCTTCCTCACCTTGACAGTTCCTCAGCTGATCCTGTTTCCTGATACTGGAAGCCTCTGAGTCCTCATCCAAATGGATCTCAGCTGAACTGCTGCTCAAAAGCCTAAAAGCTTAACCAGCCAAAAGGTGTTAGTTCCTGGTCCTCACACCTTATACATCTTTCTGCTTTCTGCCATCACTCCCTGGGATTAAAGGCATGTGTCACCCTGCCTGGCTGTTTCCAATGTGGCCTTGAATTCACAGAGATCCAGAGGGATTTCTGCCTCTAGAATGCTAGGATTAAAGGTGTGGGCTACCACTGCCTAACCTCTATGATTAATATTGTGGCTGTTCTGTCTCTGACCCCAGATAAGTTTATTAGGGTGCACAATATTTCGGGGGACACAATACCACCACAGGCAGCCATAGAAACATGGTCCCCAGGACTTAAATAGGCACAGAGCCAGTGTGTGTCCCCTAAACGGTTCATGTGCTGAAGACTGTCCCCAATGCCAGCAGTGCTGAAGAAAGTACCTAAATCATAAGCGTACTGACGGACTCGTAATTTGATGGTATATGTGCCAGCTATTCTCCATTGTTAACTTGACTGCATTTGACATCACCTAGAAAACAGACCTCAGCGCACGTCTATAAGAGCATTCCAGAAAGGGTGACCTGAGCAAGGAAGAACACTGAGTCAAATGTGGGCACTGAGTGCCCAGCTTGTGAAGTTTCAAAGGGGGACAACTGTTCTTTTAGGAACTGCGTTAGATGCATTTATGTTGCGTTCAGCAAAGAACTTGGCTGTTTCCTGCTCATGTCCTGAGATCCTTGTTTATCTGCAACTTTAAACTCACAAAACTTGATACTTTTTATATATTTCTTCTATTACAGAAGATATGACTACCCGTAAACAATAACAATGTCACAACCTTTAAGTTATGTTGTCTTGAGATATCTTCCACCAAAACAATGAGTTCATTTCTTTTATGGTGGCTAATATTGTCAACCTGATAGGATCTAGAATCACCAAAGATAAAAGACATAACCCTCTGGAAGTATCTAGAAGGGTCTAAGGGGAGCATGTTCTGTCTCAAGCAGACATAGAACTTGGCAGCAGCATCTGAATGTTATTGAGTGTACAGGTATGAAAGATGTAGTATTGAAGGGATCCTAGGGGATTATATCATGGGTGCAGAAAGCCGTTCTGTGCATATGACAGCCAAGATTAACTGTCACACGGGTCTTAGTGGTTGTTATGAACCCTGTGCCCTTGGGTACGAAGACAAGACTTAGTGAACTTTTCCCACCAAGACTGTACCTGAGACCAAGCCAGTGAGTTCTTGGTTCCTGGAAATGCACAATTTGCCTTACATTCAGCTCAGCAGGGTCCTCTAGGCTTGTGTCTAAGTGACAGTTGAACATTAAGGGACTCAAAGGTTAACAGAATAAAAACAAACAAACAAAAACCACTCCAGCACAGTTGCTGAGAGTCACACAGAGAAACCAGATCATTACTCATGCCCAATGTCAAATACAAGAAAAAGAAGAACAGGAAGGCAGAAGTTCCAGTCAGTTAAGCACAGACCTGAGCAGAATGCAAGAGGAAGTAAAAATCCCAGATTTTTGATGTGCACTGGACTCGTGCTGTGTGGCTGGTCAGCTTGAGCTGAAGGCTGGACGCTGGAGTAAACTTGGATCTCCAGAAACTGACTGCAGAGGTTTTCAGCAAACACTGCAGAAACCATGCTATGATTCTCTGAGAATCTACCCACAGGGAAGAAAGAATCAAGAGCATACCCACCACAGGAGAACTGTAGAGCCTAACTCTCTATTAGTATAAACCATGTTTGGTTTTTGTGGTTATTCAGACAAAACCAATAGCCCCCATTTAATAGCTTAATTCAGACTCAAATATTTTTACCTAATTTTAGAGCCGATACCAGCATTCCAGAAGTTTTAATACTGTGTTGTAGCTGAAGTTATCTCCAGTCTCACCTGGCTCACGGTCAGACAAATCTCTCTCACCCGCCAGTCCCACAGCCGCTCAGACCCAACCAAGTAAACACACAGAGACTTATACTGCTTACAAACTGTATGGCTGTGGCAGGCTTCTTGTTATCTAGTTCTTCTATCTTAAATTAACCCATTTCTGTTGATCTATATGTCGCCACATGCTCCATGGCTTTCCCTGTTGCCTTTACATGTTGCTCCCTGAACGGCAGGCTGGCATCTCCCCTTGGCTTCTACCTCCCAGCCTCTCTTCTCTCTTTGTCCTGCCTATCCCATACTTCCTGCCTGGCTACTGGCCAATCAGTGTTTTATTTATCAATCAATCATAGCAACATATATTCACAACATACAGGACATCCCCCAGCACTGTGTTCTAATAGGGAAATTGAGCCTAGAGGTCATACTCGGTTTAAACAGAAACAAGAAAAATAATGTGAAAAGACAGAAAAAGTGGAGAAAGTTCTCAGCCTCCTCAATAGCCCTCAACACCTTTTAAAAACAGTGTCTTCTGAAATCTCTCTCACATACTTTACTATTAGTTTTCTTAAAGGAGGAATGAATTCAAAATCTAAAAACTTAGTTTAAACAAAAATACAATCATCAATCCTCATGTGACTATAAAAACAAAGTAACCAACCAACTTTGATGAAGTAAAAAGATAAGAAAAATCATGGAATTAACAGTGCACTGTGTTCCTGAACCTATCCCAACCACTTCCTCTGGGTTCCTAGTTATCTGACAACAACAAACCCTTTTAAGTAACACCAGCCAGGCGCTGGGCTTCTTGCCATCAAGTGAAGCCAGCGTGATACAGTAGACAGCCAAGCAATGATGCTTTGCAGTAAGAAAACCTGGGAAGTAAGAACCCCATGTGGCTGTGATAAACTGGGCCCCTCTACAAAGACAAGTGGGCTGCTCATCATGACCAAGATGCTGAGGGGAACCAAAAGCAAGGGGAATTTATTAAATAAAGCCAGCAAAGATATCATTCCATGAAAGGCAATTTTACAAAGGTACTTGACTGACCTCCGTGAGCCAATCTCTGCAAAGTTGTTCAGAGTTTAGAAAACACTCAGATAAATTCCCTTTCAGGGGAAGAGTCCTTATGTTAGGGAACACATTCTTGAAGAATACTTCAGTGCTGTTTTTGTGAATAGAAAGCCATAGGTATCATGGGTGACTAAAAATCAGAGCAGGGGTGGCTTTAGATGAAAGAGAAAAAAACATGAAATTCCCAGGGTCAGTGTCTAGCAATGATATCATCCTAACATTTACACAAATGATTACACTTTTTTCATATGTAAATATTTTAAGTTTATTCTTTAAAAACACAATTTTTTGTTAATCTATCCACCCCCAATGCTCCCAGCTTGCCCCAGAACCTCCCATGACATCTCTCTCACAACTTCATGTCCACTTTACATCTTCTTTAAAATTTTATAATTTAATTTAATTTTACATATCAGCCATGGATTCCCCTGTCCTTCCCCCCCCACCCCTCGCCTTCCCCCCAGCCCACCCCTCATTCCCATCTCCTCCAGGGCAAAGACTCCCCTGGGGATTCAGCTCAACCTGGTAGATCCAGTCCAGGCAGATCCAGTCCCCTCCTCCTAGGCTGAGCAAAGTGTCCCTGCATAAGCCCCAGGTTCCAAACAGCCAGCTCATGCACTAAGGACAGATCCCAGTCCCACTGCCTGGGTGACTCCCAAACAGTTCAAGTTAATCAACTGTCTCACTTATCCAGAGGGACTGATCCAGTTGGGGGCTCCTCAGCTATTGGTTCATAATTCATGTGCTTCCATTAGTTTGGCTATTTGTCCCTGTGCTTTTTCCAATCTTGGTCTCAACAATTCTTGCTCATACAATCCTTCCTCTTTCTTGCCAATTGGACTCCTCACTTTATGTCTTTTTAACTAATAAGCCACTGAGGCCATTCAGTGGTACCCATGTGCACGTGAGTATAGGACCATCTAGTGAAGCATGGGCAACCTGTTAGTGACTCTCCCTCCCTCAACAGTCATCAAGCCAAGAGCTCCTCAGGTAGGGAGGCAGCTCTGGTGCCCTCTGCCACCAATGCTGGAACGGTGATTAGCTTGAATGCATGCTTGGTCTTCTACAGGTAACCACCAGTGCTGGGAGTGCTTGTGTTCAATGGCGTTCACAGCTTTCCTGCCCTTCTTCCAGCTCTCTTTCCTCTCCTGAGATGATTATACCAATCTGAACCAAGGTGGTATAAATGACCCCTCTGTGGCTGACCACTCAGAGTCACTTATTCTCTTTGCTCAGTTGTGAATTTCTGCATTAACAACTTCCCACTACAGAAAGAGGAACAGCTACCAAAGCAGAGAACAGCACAAGTCTATGAGTATAAGTGTAAATATGTAAAATTGATTTCACAATGTTCTGCAAAGTATGGTGTCTTCAGCAATAGGATCTTAACATCTAATTGTGGCATACAACCAAGGCAAATGGCAATAACCTTTATTGTTCTGAGTGCCTCAAAGACAGTGGTTCTCAACCTGAATTGTGACCCCTTTGGGGCTTGAATAACCCTTTCACATCTTGCATACCAGATATTTACATTGTAATTCATAACAGTAGCAAAATTACAGTGATGAGGTATCAATGAAAATAATTTTATAGTTGGCAGTCACCACCACACAAGGAACTGTAGTAAAGGTTCTCAACATTAGGAAGGTTAAGAATCACTGCTCTAAGGTCTCCCTAACCGCTAGCTCGTAGGGAGGAAATCCATGCCTAACACTGAGATTTTCATTTAGTGACCAATGTCTTCTGGGAGTAGCATCATCCATCCATGGAGAATACCTAATTTTTTAAAATTATTTTTAAATTACCGTACAAACCAGCAGGGCTCCACTGAGCTTCTTCATTCACCTTCCTTAACTTGGCTGACACACCCTCACCCACTCCTCTGACGCATCCCTACCCCATCCCCACTGAAACCTTTAGCCACCAGTGTTCCTCATTGCTCTTTCAAGTCAACTATGTTCTACTCTCCCCTCTCATTATATTTTTTTTAACTTGGATTACAAGATTGTAGGTCTCCATATAGCTTCTTCATATACCCTTCATTTTGGTTAACTCTACCCATGCCCAGCCTTTCACCATTCCCCATCCCTTCATGCTTTTATAAAGCCTAAATAGTTGTTCATATCCTTCCTTCATTTAAAAGAAAACTGAAAAATTCTCCATTCAGAGCACAAAAGAATTGCTACCTACTAAATAATAACCTGTTAGAGAGTCTGCCAATGACAACCAGTAACAATACACTGTTGATCAGTACCAATACACCAGTGCACACAAGAAAGGCACTTGTCCTCTGCAAGTTTCACTAAGCCTCAGTGTGTACCTGTGAGGGGGAAGAAGTTTGAACCAGGTAACCTTGAAGACTACATGATTTTTAAAAGCACTTGCTTATGACATAAGTAATAGTGTTTGTTAGAGAGAACTACAAACACAGATGAGAAGAAAAGCAGTAACATTATCCTTTCCAAAACCAGAGGTGTCTTGATGAAACAGTGGGATGGAGATGCTATGATAGCACAATGGCACACTCAAACCATTGTGTCTGTCTTGTCGCCCAAACCATGGTAGACATGGTTCAGATATGACCTAACCAATTTCTCATGGACCTGCTGGCAAGACTTTTTCTTTCAAGGATCAAGACCTTTTCAGAATAAATATTTGAGCAAAAATGGATTTTGTTATTGTCGAGCTTTGTAGACAAAGGCTGGAAGCTGCTTCAAAAGAAAACAATAATCAATCATGATTTTTTTTTTCTGTGCTCTACTAAAGTACCAAGCAGCAGTTTGCAACTATTAGTTTATTTCCTGAACATTGTTTTCATTTTAGTTTTTCAATATAAAAAAAAATCATTAAAAAGAATTGTAAGCCATAACTCAGAACAAAAGGCAGGTCCTTTCCACACTGTTTGGTCTCTTGAACTGTCAACAGTTCTAAGCTTAGAAAGGCCAATATCATCTCATTGGTTCCATTTTTTTACCCTAGGGAAAAAAAAGTCAGTCACATGTCTGGTGTCACATTCCTAGCTGTGACTGAGAAAGTAGGTTCCTAAGGATCTTACCATACAGAGTCACTTCAATATAATAAACATCTTTCATGTCACTTAACACATTTCTGCATTATTACTTCTTAAAGAGAATTAAGTTACTCATTATTTTCTAGTTACAAATATAAAATATCTACCATTTCATTTTGGACAACTTACTTAATATTAAAACTTAAATTTCCTCATTAGCAAAATAAAAATAATTCTGATATTTTTCTGAAACTTCAAAACAAAATTAACATATGTCAACTATGATAATGCTGAATACATAGTATTATAAGGGAAGCATTGAAATTTAAAGTGATAATTTTTTTCCTTTTCTGTATTTATTTTATAATAGTTGGCACAAAAACACTGGATCATAATTAAGACAATGACAATGATTGTCTCTAAGAAAGAAATTTAAGCTTGTAACCAAATGATATGTGGTAGCATAGATTTCTAAGGATGGTCCTCAACAGAATGTATACATTTGCTTCTTTAAATAATCCTTTATTTATATTATCTTTAAGTCTGATAATCTCTTGAGGGCCATAAGAATATATTATAGAGATTCAGCTGTATATAATAAGATGCACTTTAACCGACCAAGGGTCTGTCAAATAGGAAGCTATTGATCATGGAATATTTGGTGTTAAACAGTTTTTAATATTTCAGCTGTCTTCTGCTGAAATTCTTGTGTGCCCAAATACTTCCAAACTATCTTGGCAAACAGCTAGGCTTCTCAGACACTGTTCCACTAGATAACTAACTCCCCACCCTCTTTCTGAGCCTAGGAGACAGCAGACTCCTAGATACATAGCTTTGTTTCTTGTGAAAATGAAGCTCAGACCATCCCCCTCCTCAGGCTAGGGGCATAGCAGACAGATTGACTGAGAACAATAGGGATTTTTGCATAATCAGATGCAGTAAGGACTGGAGCAGAATTCCAGAGGCAGACATCTCTTGGCCAGAAAGAGAAGAGAAGACAGAGGTTCTGTAGAGGGAAAGCAGATCTCAGGCAGAGTTTTCAGAGAGCCGCGAGTGAGGAGCTAGGAAGGTGAGATGGAGGACGCAGATACAGAGGACAGAGATCAGGTCAAAAGCATAGGAGCTTACTAAAACTGTGAGGACAGGACAACTGGGCACATGGAGCTGAATGTGAGGACAGGGCTGAAACTGTGTAACAGAATTGACCCAAAAGAATGAAGTGAGTGGACTAAAGAGCTCCGTGTGCTTAGATTCATTTTATATCCCCTAGTTTAGTGTCCTTAGCCTCTTGTAGCATCTGTTCTGGATCCTGATAGAAATCTCCTCAAGGCAGGCACTTGGGGAAAATTCATTAATAATCAGTATTTCTAAACCTTACTACCAAGGAATAATTACAAATACTTCTTATACATGCATGAACAGGATGTAAGTTTATACAATCACACTTCATTCACCTACCAGTGGTAATCTCTTATAAGATCAATTTGGGGAGTGTACACACACTTCTTTAATATTTGATAAATATAAACACACAAAGTGTCAATTAGAGAGTTAAGTTATTATTAAGCTATATAAATCAAAATGGCATTTGACTTTCCAGAGGCATTAAAAAACAAAGAGAAATAATCAATGTACTCTACAAATCACACCACACAGTGCCTCATGGTGATCTATAAAATCCATATGTTCTGTCATAAACAATAACAATAGTATACATTTAAATATAATCTTTTAATAATTTAACTTCTATTCATCAATATATATAGATATTCTAACCAAAGTTTTTCTAACTTTTCTAGCAGAAAATATTTGACACATAGATATTTCTACATGATTTTCATATCAATGCCATAATAATAAAACAAGATATCAAGTTTAATAATAAGTAGAACAGAAAACAGTATAGAATGCCTTTGGGAATCTACAATTCAAGGGAGGGAGATTTCTGTAGAGGAAAAGTCTTATACAGATGTGATCAGACTCATTCAGGGCACTATGGCAATCTCCATCAAAATTCTAACACAATTCTTTCACACATCTTGAAAGGATAATTTTCAACTTTATATAGAAACACACACACTTACATTTCCCCCGCTTCAAAAAAAACCCACCAAACCAGGATAGCCAAAACAATCCTGAAAAAAAAAAAAAAAAAAAAAAACTAGAAGTATCACTATCCTTGACCTCAATTGTACTACAGATCTTTAAAAAAAGCCTGGAATTATCACAAAAACAGACATGTTGACCAACGGAATAGAACTGAAGACCAACATGTAAGTTCACACACCTATGGACACTTATATTCTCATAAAGAAACCGTGAATGAACAATGGAAAAGATAGCATCTTCAACAAACATTGATGGTCAAACTGGATGTTAGCATGTAGGAGAATCAAATAGATGCACACTTTTCACCATGCACAAAACTCAACTCCAAATGTATCAAAGATCACAACATAAAATCAGAAACACTGAACCTGACAGAAGAGAAAGTGGGGCAAGCCTTGAACTCAATGGCCTAGGAGAAGACTTTCTAAACAGAACACCATTAACACAGACATGAAGATCAGCAACTAATAAATAGGACCTTATGAAACTGCAAAGGTTCTGCACCACAAAAGACACCATCATTTGGATAAAATGACAAGCTACAGAATGAGAAAAGACTTTTTCTAACTACACATTAAATAGAAGGCCAGTACCCAAAATATATAAAGAACTCAAAATCTAGACTTCAAGAAAATAAATAACCCAATTAAAAATGGGGTAAGATTTAAACAGAATTCTCAAAAGAGGAAACTCAAATGGCTAATAAACACTTAAAGAAATGGTCAATATCTTTAGTCATCAAGGAAGTGCAAATCAATCAAAACTACTTTGAGATTCCTTCTTACACCTGTCAAAATAACTAAGATCAATAAAACAAATGACAGCTCATGGTGGCGAGGATCTGGAGCAAGGGAGTATATCCATTGCCAGTGGGAGTACAAACTTGTACAGCCATTATGGAAATCAGTGTGGTGGTTCCTCAGGAACATATGAATCAATCCACCTCAAGATCCAGCTATACCACGTGTATTAGTCAGGGTTCTCTAAAGGAAAAGAGCTTACAAACATATAGAATGAATATATATATGGATATTCATATACATTTATATGAATACATTCAGTAAGTGGCTTACAGGCTATAGTTCAGCTAGTCCAACAATGGCTGATTGTTCAGTTGTTCAGTCTACAAGGCTGAATGTCTCAGCTGGTCTTCAGTATATGCCAGAATCCCAAAGAAGTTGGCTATAATGTCAGTGAAAGAATAGACTTGCCAGCAAGAGAAAGAGCCAGAACAAGCTGGCAGAGAGAAAGAGAGAGAGAGAGAGAGAGAGAGAGAGAGAGAGAGAGAGAGAGATTGAGATTCCTTTTTCCATGTCCTTTACATAGGCTGCCAGCAGGTGGGTCTTCATAGCTCAAAAGATCTAGACTAAAAGTGGATCTTCCTACTTCAAATTATTTAATTAAGAAAAACAAGTGTACTCAATGTTTGGGTTTTAGTGAATTTCAGATGTAGTCAAGTTGACAACCAAGAATAGCCATCACATCACTCTTGGTTATGTACCCAAAATATGCTTCATCCTACCACAGAGACACTTGTTCAACCATGTTTATTGCTATTCTATTCACAATAGTCACAAACTGTAAACAATCTGGAAGTCTCTTAATATCAGAATGGATAAAGAAAATGTGGTACATTTACACAATGGCATATTACTCAGCTGTTAAAAAATGAAATCATGAAATTCACAAGTAAACAGATGGAACTGTAAAAAGATCATCCTGAGTGAGGTAACCTAGACCCAAAAAGACTAGGAACATGTCCCGAACACAACAAGACCACAGAAGAGTTTTATTAAAGAGGATAGAGGTGACAGGCCTGCGTGAAACACACATGGGTGAGGAGATAAGGGGGCTCATGCAAGGTGGCAAAGGTTGGGCTGCGTATGTGTATAGGAACTTCTGTGGGTACTCCACGCATGCGCATAGATTACATGGCTGCGCACGCGCTTTACGCAACCACGTAAAGCCACAGAGTCCCAGTCCTGCGAGATGTCTGACCCGGAGATGGCTATTCTGAACCGGAAATAGTTAGGCAGTCCGCCGGGCAAGCCCAACCGTGTGGACATGTAATTATCTATCAGTATGTATTTGCTTACCTATGGATATTAGCTATTAAGACAATGATACCCAAGCTACAATCTAAAGAACCACAGAGGTTAGGTATAGAGTAAAGGACTGGAGGGACAGCTAGAGGTTCCTTGGAAAGGGAAATAGAATAGATAGTTATGAATGGATTGGGGGGACTGGAACAGGGGAATCAAGTAGAGAGGGGCAGGGAAAGGGGGTGAGGGAGGAAATATAGGGAGAAACAGCTAAAATTAAGGGTCATTTGAGGGATAATATGGAAACCTAATACAATAGACGCTTCCTAAAATATATACATATATGAAGTCAATTTGAATGAAATAGCCAAATAATAAGGAAGACAAGAGCCCCAACTAGACACCAAATGAAACTGTTAGTACTAGGATTGTGTTACATCTAATTGACTTGTTGGCCAAAAGGGTCCCATAAGAACCTCCAAACAACCTAGGATGTTGAAAATACTGTAAACAGGTTGCTCTCCACAAACTGATGGTAAGGACATATTGCCAAAGCGAATACCTACACAACTCTTGAATATGGAGAAGTCAAGCTGGTGTCTATCTATACAGAGACTTCACCCCAACTTTGTAGCATTTTTAGTATAGGAAGGTACTATGCATGCTACCAAAGGAGAAATGTAAACACCAATCCAGGTATAAACCCTCTGATCCACAATAGTGTCCTGCATAAAAGATATGCTAGTGCAATGGAGGCACAAAGTTTGTGGGAGTAACCAACCAATATCTGATTTGATTTGAGGAAGGTTACTTCAAGAGCTGGAACCCATACTCGATGCTGCTTGGGTGACCAAGAACCCAAAACTAGCTAGCCTAAGGGCCTAAGGTAAAACCAAATACCACTGTTCTGCTAAAAGAACACATCAATAAAATGAATCCTAATGATGTTTTGTTGTACTTGTAGATCAGTGCCTTGCTCAGCCATCATCAGAGAGGCGTCCTCTTGCAGCAAATGGGAACAAATACAGAGACCCATAGCCAAACATTATGCAGAGAGAGAGACTTTGGGACAATCTGTCCTAAACAGGATGTCTCCATCAAATCCCTCCCCTCAGGGCTCAGTAAACAACATGAAGGAGAAGGCAGAAAGAGTGTAAGAGCCAGGGGGGGGAGGACACCAGGAAACAAGGCCCTGTAGACCAACAGACTTGTGCACGTATGAACTCACAGAAAGTGAGACAGAATGCACAGGGTCTACACAGGTCTGTACCAGTTGGGGGCCTAGAGATGAAAGGAGAAGTGAACACATACCCCAACCGCTAAACCAGAAGTTAGCTCAAATTGACAGCTTCTTGCAAATCAAAATTTAGTTTTCTCCAAAGGAATTTCACTGGGCGAACAAACTACTGTTAAGGTTCTATAATGGTAGACTACATGCCCATCATTAGATGCCAACAGAAAACAAACTCAGTGGCATCTTTAGGGGTTCCTTGTCTTGTGTGGGGGTGGGGGAACAAAACAGCTTGACCACACAGCTGCCATGACAGGCTTAGAGGCCCAGGCACAGCTTCTGGCAGGCAACACCTGGACCCAGGAAAAGCCATAAGCTGACCCCACCCAGTGGGACCTGCATCTAAGGGGAAATACATGACATTCCAAACATTCCTTACACCCCTAGACAAATGTCAGTCAATAAGGGTACTGAAGTGTGGCGAGCCACAGGAATATGAAATAGAAGTCCAGCTGTATATTATAAGCTATACCTTGACAAGACCAAGGGTCAGTCCAGTGGAAAGCCAATCAGCAAGGACTATTGTTATGCAGCTTAATATTCAGTTGTGCCTTGCTATGAATTCCTTGTGCTCATAATTTTCCTAAAATGTGTGTGTGTGTGTGTGTGTGTGTGTGTGTGTGTGTGTGTGTGTGTGAATCTCCATTTCAGAGCACCTGGATAGTCACATAGACAGAACCTTCTGCCTCTGAGCTCCAGGCCCCTCTTTAGCATTTGTTTTGGGTATCTGCCTTTTGCAAAAACCCTCCTTGAGTTACTTCCTATGATAGAGTCAACCCCAAACAAAGCCTTAAGAGACAAGCAAGGGACAGACAGCTACCAGGCCACATAAGAACCTACCAGGCTACCTGAGAAACCCACAACGTAGATAAAATGTCTTTTCTGAGACTACGTCTCACAGGCCAAATGTCTACCAACTAGAAGAACAAGCTTTGTTTCTCGTGAAAATCAAGGTTTCCCCTCTCTCTCTCACATGGCCCCAGAGAACCTCTTAGATCAAAAAGGATGTTCCTTTTACCAGGCGTTTCAAGCTCTGAGGCAGATTGGCTAGTTATCAGTACTCTTCCCCCACCCTGTCAGGAAACTGGTAGCAGAGGAAAAAAAAAATGACAGTTTTAACTTTCAGTGACCTACAGACTTTCCTTACCCTACCATCTGTAAGTTTAAAGTTGAACACATTTATGATAGACTCTTAATGGCTTCCCCTAACCACAGTAAGGACATATTTCTAGCACATAAATTCCTTTTCTGATTTATCCCAACTGCTAACTGATTCCACTCTTATCTCTCCCCTTTTGAATTGCAAATAAAATTGTCAGGAAGCCTCTAGCAGGGACCCCTACAATCTTGTGCTGTATACAAAACATGAGGTGTTGTTGCTGCTTGGGATAGGATATAGAGAAGCCCCTGGAGAAGGGGGAAGGATTGAGGGAACTAAGATTTGGGGGAATTAAGAGAATTGGAATGAGGGAAACTAAGAGAATTGGAGCTAAGGGAACTAAGAGAGGGAATGAAAGGAACCAAGGAAATGAAGGGATTGAAGAGTTGAACTGGTAATTGAATGATGGTGACTGAGGAATAAACAAATTGAACTAAAGAACTCTGAGCAACTGGATTCATTCCCATGTCGATGGTAGTGTCTCTCCTGGGCACCTGGAATTGTATAAATTTAAAACTGAACCCTGAAAATCCTCTCACCCCAAGCTCTGCTATGGTAAAAACCCCACCCTGCATGGGCTCGGGGCTCTCTGCTCTCAATGCTGTGTTGAACAGAGAGTCCAGGCTTGAAAATAAAGGCTCTTTGCTTTTACATATGAGATCCTGTTCTCCATGGTGGTTTTTTGGGGGTCCCTGTGATCAGAGATAACATTTTGGGGCTTGTCTGGGATCCCCCAAGCCCACTGGGACCACCACCCATAGAGCCTAAAGCCAGCCAGTGTTTCTAAGTGTCTGTCTATCCTGTTTGTCTGTGTTCAGCTTCATTTCTGTGGCATACCTAAAGTCAGTGATTGTCACCAGAAAGAATTAAAGGTGGACACGCTGGAGGATCATGATCACAAGGGTCTGGAAGACATTCCAAATCCCAGTAGTAGGGGCAAGGAGTCCCACATCTGTTTGATTATGGATGTAGAGCCCCACATGTGGTGTCTGTGTTTGTCTGTATTTGTATTGGTCAGCTATTGCCCTGAGAAAATTGTTTGCCTTTCTGTTGGAATGACCTGCCTATATGAATATGTGAAGTGTGAAAAATGTGGCCACAAGTATGCGTGTTTTATGCCTGGGCTTGTGTGTGCCTTGTGACTCCTGATAGAAACTGTACATGGACAGCCTTTGGAGTCAGATGATCAGCAGAGGGGACAGAGGACAAAGTGTCCCTTTGGTTGAAGGGGGACAGACCAAGAGTACTCCTACTCCCCTCATTGCTTACTTGCTCTCTGACCAGCAGCACAAGCAGTGGGGGGGGGGGGGGAGTGCACTGTTGTGGTGTAGCATGTTGGGCAGGCTGCAGCTGGGGAAGCCCAGGGGCCACCAGGGTACTTGGTGTGGCTGGGCACTAGGGCAGGCCATGAGTACCCTGGGGACACAGCTGGTTTGAGGCCAGGCCACCACCAAGGGAGCCTTGGGGTAGGGACTTTGCAGCACAGCAGGAGGGGGCAGAAGCCTTCCATAGCTCAGAGTGTGCCTGACCCAGGCTGAATGTGCAACTCTGGGCTGATGGAGAACTGTCCCTCTGAGAACACAGCCTAGGAGTGGCCTACAGGGGCTCAGACAGTGCATGGAGTCCATTCCAGTTTGCTGCTCTTATGTACTTGAGAATCTGGGATTAGCAACAACCTTTTGTCCCCATGCTGCATGCATCCCTTTCCCCTTCTATGCTGACAGTGGGGCTCCCAAAACCTGCTTCCTGCCAAACCTTTCTGAGGTTTGACTCCAAGGGTGGAATGGAGTGCCACTGCCTATGGTTGCTAAGTTACTGCCGTTGTGTTATAATGCTATAGCCAGGGCTACCTTGATCATTCATATCCAATAGATTCTTCATGTTGGAACAGTGCTGATGCACGTTTAGTTATTCTTGTTATGGTATATGCATGTACTCCTGTTCCTGTTTAACAGATCGTAGCTATACAGTATAGTCTAGGCCAGTAAGGGGAACCACAAGGAAGACTTTGGTGAGAATTTCTATGTTTAAAAAAGTAAGAGATAAAGCAGGAGACTGGAATAATGAAGAGAAGGAAAGGAAAAGAGGACTCTGTCTGAAGTAAATGTCTGAGGAATCAAAGGAACAGTACATGGAAGGTTGCAGAAGGCCAGAGGGGATGTAAACTATGTTATGGTTTCTCATATCTGCAAATGCTGAATTTGAGAGTTAATTCTGGTTGGTTTTCATTTTAAAAATAGCTGATGATTCTTCACTGCAGAATGTTTATGTTAAAAATGGAAATACATACATGTGTATATGTGTGGATACATACATGACTTGGATCTAACTCTATGTGTGAATATAAGCTAGCTTTAATTGTATGTGTATGTATGTAACTTGGATCCAACTGTGCATAGGTGTGCAAGTAACTGTTATTTAGAAAAACATGTTCTAAACAGCAACCATATGGCTTTCCTTCATCTTGGCTGGTGACCTGATCACGATGTAGGTAGTCATGTGGCTGGCAGCCATCTTTACTAAGGTTATAAAGATCTATTCAGATTAACAAAAGAGATTTGCAGCTTATATCTTTGCCAAGTACTCAACAGAAAGCTTCTAGAGAATTTAAAAGATGGCTACATGTGTTTAATAAATAAGGTATTTGGTAAATATTAAAGCTGCACCTCAATGCTTTTATACACAAGAATGTGCATTGCTTAGCAGCTAAACTTTGTAATTTAAGAGTCACCCAGGTGATTATTGGTGAAATTATTAAGGCCACTCCACATAGTTAAAAGTGAGGTTTATTTTGTGGGGTAACTTACAAATGAAGGGATAGGTTGCAAGGTCTGGGAAAGGTATGGAGCAGTCCGGCGGTGTTCTCTGGAGAACTCTGCTCAGTTTACCTCCAGCATCCAGGGTCCCGGAACCAAGAGAAACCTCTCCTCTCCATCCTGGGTCTTCAGCTTCCTCCCCCATCCCCGCCTTGTGGGCGTGACCATTACCAAAGCCTCAATGGGGTTGGAACTTCCAGGCCAAGGCTGGGATAAGAAAGTTCTAACCTAATACAAGACTATATACAAAAAAATGGTTATCAAATATTGTCCAGAAGTAATGAGGGATAATGACCTAGATAAGTTGGAATTACAATAAATGCAAACAATATCAAGCAAAAAACGCATACAAAAATCCAGGGAAGTCTTGAGCATGGGTAGGTGGCATGTTACAAAGATCATTCCAAAAGGCGTCTATCCTAAAGAACCTGAGTCTAATATTTAATATATGCTATCTAAGATTTTATATATATAAAGTTGTAACTATAACTGCTAGTCTTCAACCTCATCAGAGACATGAGAAGGCATAATAATACCTGAGAAATGGGAGAAGGATGCAAGCAACTTTGGGAGTCTTACAAAAGTAGAAAAAGACAGCTGGCAGCCTGGACAGTCACCTAATGTTTCTCAGCATTGTTGGTCCATTCAAATTGGCTACAGGCCTAGAGTATCTGACAGACCATTTTCAGAAGCAGGAATTCTGAAAGACCATCTTACCCTGTCTTGGCAAAGTATAGTGATCGCTTTCCTTGTGTCCCACTTGTCCAGAAAAGACAACATTCATACTGTCAGCAGTTGAGGCAAGGGCAGTTCTTTGCCCAGTAGGCCATTTTGTGCCAAGAAGACAAACTTCCAAATGGGTCTTAGAAGCCCAACATTCTCTCAGGATCAAATTGGTGCTGCCAGGAGCAATTGTGTCTCACATCAACAGAATTCTAAATTATTTAAATGCCATATTCTCTAGGTCCATGAAGTGTTTGAAGATTACCTGTCCATTATGTATCTATAAATCTGGATAACATAACTAACATAATTATAGAGATGACAAGCATAGGTGACAATAAATCTATAAGTCTTATCTACCTAAACAACCTAAGGACTAAAGCTTCATGTAAACAAGGCAAACAGTTTGTAAGAAAATGTTCAGTAAAAGGACAATGACTTTAAAATTGTGACAATACACAAAATATCTTTAACAGAGGTAGGAATGTATAGTGCAATATGCAACATGATAACAATCCTAAAAATGTATCAGTATACATAATATCTTAAACAGAAGTAGAACATACATACAGTATGACAGATATAAATTTACATTTTTATCAATATACAAATATTTCAAATAAGAGTAAAAATATGTATACATTATAACAAGCATAGTTCTGTATTTGTATCAATATACAAATTATCTTAAATAGGAATATAAAAAGTTTATATTTGTATCAACATATAAGAATTCATAACAGTGCAAATTACAGTGCAAATTATCTAAGGCTCCTATTTTACTAAATTTGTTTACTAATGTATATGATAGTCTACCATAATATCTTATACCTATCCATTCCATTTCTTCTTTTCCCTTTTTTTTGGAGACATATTTTCTTTCATTAAGGAGAAATACTGAGTTTAACAGTTTCTTCTACCCCCAACCCTAGAACCATCATCCATAACCCTGAGAAATATGAAAACTTAGGGAGAAGGGGCATTGTTTTCTTAGAACTGCTTCCTACTGTTTAGGGGGCAATGGTATCTCTGTTGGGTATTGTGAGAAAGCTCAGATAGTTAAATCTCAGTTATACTAACCGTGTATTCTGCAGCAACTCTCAGAGTAATGGGTAAGATTGTCTGAAATTCTGGCAAGAAGCGTAGTATGATGATGATTACCATGGCATCATTCTGGACTGGGTAGAGTTGTTGTTGTTGTTGGGGCCCCATCTTCCTTCTGGAGACTTCAGAGATTGCTATTGGAAAAAAACTTATTTTTTATCAGAATGGAAGGTTTGGATTTAAAGATGACATGACATGTAAGAAAGGATTCCGAGAAATCAAGAGTAAGCATGGAGAGAATTAGAATCTTGAAGAGAATGGTCCCTTATAATTGTTTTCCTTCTGTCTCACATCAGAGGGCTCTTCTGATATAGGATTGAAGAATCTCTCAACCTTTTATTTTATCAATATGCTTGGGTTTAGAGAAGGAGTGAGCCAAAGCCAGCTTGGAATTGAATTGGAACCACAACTATTCTAGATTGATAGAGATATAGATGTTAGACAGTGATATTTTACCCTGTGTAGAATGGTACCAATAGATTCTTTCTTTCTGCTGTAAACATCTGGATATCTAAGTCCTTATGATTTCTGGAAGATGGGTATTTCCATTATCCTGGAAAGACAAAAACAGAAGCTTACCCCAACCTTTGATTGTTAAATTTTTCTTACAACCTGAAGAGATGTCACATTGGTGGATGATCTTTTACTTCTCCTCATCAAGGGGTTTCTCCTGTTCAAATTGTTATTAATTTTGTTGGTATCCATAGCTTTTCTTCTGTGGAAACAAAAGCAAAACCCCTTCCCCAACGTAGGACATATCCAGGTTTCCATTCTGAGGTCAACACATATTTGAAATAAACCAGGTGGTTTAGCTCAGGAGTTTTGTCTGTTGTCCAATGTCTCTCCACAACTGTTGTTCCTTTCTCATCAGCATTGAGAAAATTCAAGGTTAATAAAGCACTATGCAATCTATTTCTAGGAGTCATTGTTACCTGTTGCTGTTTATTTAGCATATCATTTAAAGTTTGATTGGATCTTTCTATGACTGCTTGGCCTGTGGGTTTGTGTGGTATACCTATAACATGCTTTATATTATAATAAGCAAAAACTGTCTCATTTTATTGGAGACATATGCTGGGACATTGTCTGTCTTAATTTGTACAGGTATTCCCATGATGGCCATAACTTCTAATAGGTGTGTAATCACAGAATCAGCCTTTTCAGAACTCATAGGAGTTGCCCACTGAAATCCTGAATAGGTGTCAGTGGTATGGTGTACATACTTTAATCTTCCAAATTCTGCAAAATGAAACACATCCATCTGCCAAATTTCGTTTCTTTGTATACCTTTTGGATTGCTCCCTGCAGGTAATGGAGTTTGGTTATAGAAGGAACAAGTAGGACATTTTTTCACAATATCCTTAGCTTGTTGCCAAGTAATGGAGAAATCCTTCTTCAAACTTTTGCTGTTTACATGGTGTTTCTTATGAAATTCTGAGGCTTCTAGCACATTACCTATTAGTAACTGATCAGTCTCATCATTACCTTGTGCTAGAGGTCCTGGAAGACCTGTATGGGATCTGATATGTGTATGAATAATGAAGTTAATTCTGTATTATCAGGAATAAATTCAGCAGTTTCAATATGTAAAACAACTCTCTCTGCATATTGAGAGTCAGTGACTATATTGAGGGGTTCTATGAAGTCCACTAGTACCATAAGAACGGCATACAGTTCTGCCTTTTGTACAGAGCTGTATGGACCTTGTACCACTTTACTTAAGTCTCCTGATTTGTATCCTGCTTTCTCTGATTTATTTCCATCAGTATAGAATGTGAGGACTCCAGTAATTGGCTTGTGTCGTACAATGTGAGGAAGGACCTATTCAGTCTTCTTTATGAATTCTATCCTCTTGCTTTGGGGATAATGGTTGTTAATCTGTCCCAAAAAGTTACTGCAGGCTCTCTGCCAGTATTCATTATCTTTCCACAGTGATGAAATTTCCTCATTAGTTAAAGGTACTACAATTTCTGCTGGGCCCATTCCTGTCAACTGGCGAAGTCTTACTTTACCTTTTTGAATGAAATCAGAGATCTTTTCTATATAAGTCTTTAATTTCTTATTTGGTTTACGTGGTAGGAATATCCATTCCAATATAATATCTTCCCTCTGCATCAAAATACCTGCAGGGGAATGTCTGGAGGGGAATATGACAAGAATGCATTTAAGTTCTGGATCCATACAATCCACATGTGCTTCTCGAATTGTCTTTTCTACTAGAGCCAATTCCTTCTCAGCTTTGGCTGATAATTCTCTAGGACTATTTAATTCTTTGTCCCCTTCTAGAGTATTAGCCAAATTTTGTAGTCCATCTTTGGGTATTCCCATGATACCCAATAAGTTGGAAATGCTTCCTAACAACTTTTGAAAATCATTAAGAGTCTTCAATCAATCTCTCCTCAGTTTTACCTTTTGGGATCTAATTTTTTGTAGCTCTATCTTATATCCTAAGTAATTAATAGAATCACCTCTTTGTATTTTTTCAGGAGCAATTTGCAGGCCCCAGTGAGGCAAAACTTTTTTTACTTCTTCAAACATGCTTTCTAATGTGTCTAACTTTGAATCAGCTAATAGGATATCATCCATATAGTGATAAATTATGGATTGTGGAAACTTTACATAAATTATCTCCAATGGTGTTTGCACAAAGTATTGGCATAAGGTAGGACTGTTTAAAATTCCCTGTGGATATCTCTTGACTGGCTGAGAATTGTTATAATTAGGAACTGTGAAGGCAATTTTTTCTATATCATTTTCTTGTAAGGGTATGGTAAAGAAACAGTCTTTTAAGTCAATAACTATTATAGGCCATTCTTTGAGTAGCAGAGAGGGCAAGGGCATCCCAGTCTGTAGGGAGACCATCTGCTGAATTACTTTATTAATAGCTCTCAGATCTGTCAGCATTCTCCAATTACCAGACTTTTTTTAAATAACAAATACACGGCTGGTAAATTCTTCAATGTGTTGAGCATTTAACTGCTGTTGAATCAGCTGTTCTAAAGCTTGTAGCTTCTCTTTTGTCAAAGGCCACTGACCAACCCAGACAGGTTTATTAGTTAGCCATTTTAAAGGTAAGGCAGTTGGTACTTCTGAGGGTTCAACAGCAGTTGTGCTCTGTTTGTGTACAGCCTGAATGGTTGGTGACTTTTTTTTATAGCATGTTATGATATTATTCCTAGAAACATGCATTGGACTGTATGCCTTTTCTTAGAGGGTGGGAATTTTAATCTGGGTATTCCACTGTTGTAACAGAACTCGGCCCCATACATTTACTGCTACATTTGATACATATGGCTTCAGCCTTCCTCTCTGTCCTTCTGGCCCTATGCATTCAACCCATCTCAAACTCTGTTTTATCTGAGATAGGGTGCCAATTCCTAAAAGTTGGACATCTACCTCTTGAAGAGGCCAATTCTGATGTCATGATTTTGGAGTAATTTAGTCACATCCGCACCTGTGTCTACCAGGCCCTCCAGAACCAAGCCATTAATTCAAATTCTAAGTTGTGGTCTTTGTTCATTTATGGAAGTCTGCCAAAATATTTGTTTTGTTGTGTTCTTTGTAAACTGTGATTCATCTATTAGAGCTGTTTTATCATCCATTGTAGTATTGGTTTTTACATTAGGCATTGGTTTATTCAGTTATCCTGGAGAGGAATGTCTTCCACAGTGGCTGGGAATGTTCTTACCACATTTGATTTGGGGGCCTGCAAGAAGCCCCCTGAGGTGTTTCCCACCAGTAAAGGGTTGATTCGTATTTTTGATCTGCACTCACTGGTCCAATGTTGGCCTTTGCCACATCTCTATGGTGGTTGGGGTCTCCTGTTTCGGCTATTTCTAGAAGTAGTATTACTTCTAGGATTACCCCATATACAGTTTTTACTTACATGACCTGGTGTACCACATTTAAAACATTTGGTACCACGGGGCCTTCTTTCACCTCTGTGATTTGTCTCTCCTATCCAAGCCTCATTACTGTAGTTAAGAGACTCAATACCTTTAGTATACTGAATCCATTCTTCCAAAGGAGCTGATCTGATCTTTAATGGTGTAAGTATTCTTTTGCATTCTGTATTAGCATTGTTGAATGCCAAGGGCTCAGTTAATACTTTTCTTAATTCTTTATCTGACACAGCTTTTGTCATAGCTGTGTTCAGCCTTTGTAAAAAATCAGTGAAGGGTTTGTGCAGTCCCTGAAATATCTTTGTGTATACTTCAGTTGCTTTTCCAGGTTCTGGAATTTTTTCCCAAGCATTTAGAGCTGCTGTACAGCATAGGGATATTGTATGCTCATCATAAATGGCTTGAACATTCCTATCAGCAAAACATCCCTCACCAAGTATTTGATCTTGGGAGATCTCAAAACCTCTAGTTTACCTTGTTGTTCTAAATTTCTTGCCTCTTCTCTCAACTAGCTTTTCCACTGTAACTGCTGGCTATATTCTAAAACAGCTGAAATTAACTGATGCCAGTCATCTGGAATGATTCTATGTGAGGTAGACCACAAATTTAACATCTGTTTTACATATGTGGAGTGTATCCCATATGTAACTACTGCTTTCTTTATGCTTTTAAAGTCCCTTATTGAAATTGGTTGTAATGTATATGTTGTATATGGCTCGGGATGTGTCATCTGCTGGCTTCTAATGGATGATAACAGGATAAGCCATTGTATGAGAGACATTTGGATATATTACAACCTGTATGGTCTTGCCCTTCTGCTTATTAGGTCCCTTGTCATGTTTATTGAGAGTTTCCTCCAGGGCTTGTAAATGAGCACCTAGGGTCTATTCAAGGGAGTAAACCTCCTCTCTTGTAAGGGATTCCAGATTTCTCATGGAATCATGGAAGTTTTTATGTTCTTCTGAAACACATGATTCCATGGGCCTTATCTCATCAATTAATGATAATTTTTCTTCCTTATATAGTGTCTGAGTAGCTACAACTTCACTCTGGAGAATTAGTGTTCTATCCATTAAATACTCATATTTATTATCAATAAAAGCAATTTTGGGTACAAGCTTGTTTTGTAAATTCTGGTCAGCAGATTCCAGAGAAAGAATCTTTTTCTGTAAGCCTTCATTGCTATCTTTTAAAGCCTGTAAATCCTGGTTAGCAGATTCCAGAGAGAGAATCTTTTTCTGTAAGCCTTCATTGCAATCTTTTAAAGCCTGTATCAGTCCCAATAATGAGTCATCTTTGTTCTTATTATTAAACCAGTGTTTGAACAATGAATGTCAAAATGGTACAGGCCAGATATGCCTTAAGGAGGTCATATATTTACAGGAAAATGTCATTCATCATACAGGCAAAAAGGTTTTTTAAATTCTTGTGAGGTAATGTTGTCAGCCATATTACAAGAATTACTCAAAATTTGTCAGTCAGTTTTAAGGTGTAAAATTATCAAGTACTTTTACTTGAAATAAGCTTACCTTTCCGTGGTTTGGGGGGGTGCAGTAGCACTTTTCATCCAGCAGGAGGCGTTGGTATAGCTCCAAAGCAGGGCCTGCTGGCGACCTTGGCTGGCAGCAGCTGAAGACAGGAGCCAAGATGGCGGGGAGCCGGCACTCAGGGAGGAGTGGGAAGGCCTCACCCATAGAGGTTTTCGCTGGTCTGGGGGCTAAGCTAGGGAACTGAGACGAGACTAGCTGCTCCCTTTTTTGGGAATAGAACCGTGTAGGTGTTCCCTGGTTAAATGGAACTTTGCAGGCAGGTTTAGGTACCCGCCAGCCGGGGAGGAGGCTGAGGGTGGGAGCTGCCTAGGCCTTTGGAATTTGCCCCATGTTGGGCGCCAGATTTTGGTGAAATTATTAAGGCCACTCCACATAGTTAAAAGGGAGGTTTATTTTGTGGGGTAACTTACAAATGAAGGGATAGGTTACAGGGTCTGGGAAAGGTATGGTGCAGTCCGGTGGTGATCTCTGGAGAACTCTGCTCAGTCTACCTCCAGCGTCCAGGGTCCCAGAACCAAGAGAAGCCTCTCCTCTCCATCCTGGGTCTTCAGCTTCCTCCCCCAGTCCCACCTTGTGGATGTGACCATTACCAAAGCCTCAATGGGGGTTGGAACTTCCAGGCCAAGGCTGGGATAGCTACCCACTACAGATGATAGTCACCAGAAACTGAGATGTTCATTTCTTGTGATGCAGAAAGACAATGGCCTAGGCAAAGGGCTTGAAACAGCTTCTGACTCCATAAGTCTCAACCCTTTGGGGGTTAAAAAATAACCTTTTTCCAGGGGTAGCATAGGACCACCTGTATGTCAGATGTTTGCATTGAGATTCAACAATGGCAAAACTGCAGTTATGAAATAGCATTGGGAGAATTGAGAACCAGTGACATGGAGAATGTTTCTCCTTAACTCAAGTCTATTCAGGCTTAAGAATGTATGTCTAACCTCTTTGTCTTTGCTAAATTTGTTAAGCTTAAGCTATTTGGATAAACTTGAGTCTTATAAATATTTTATATTGATACTAAAAGGAGATTCAATTGAGAAGTTGTTTTTTAAGGCTCATACTTAACAGAGATAAAACTACAAAGTCCCTTTCCAAAGGTCAGGAATTTAGACAAAGCTCCTATTCTCTCAGGGGCTTGGAGAAAGTTGCTGCTTTCTAAAAAAGGAGTCACTCTCCTTATTTCTGGTAAAAGGAACTTAGGGCCCTTCCATTAACATATGGCTATTTTGTTTTTGTTTATTTATTGAACCCATGTGGTGGTATTGTGTTCCCCAAAACATTGTGCACCCTGATGAACTTATCTGGGGTCAAAGAACAGAACAACCACTAGAGGGCTGGAGAGATGGCTCAGCCGTTAAAGGCTAGGCTCACAACCAAAAATATAAGAACAGCTGCTAGATACAGAGGCTGGAAAATGGTGGTATTCACACCTTTAATCCTAGCATTCCAGAGGCAGAAATCCCTCTGGATCTTTGTGAGTTCAAGGCCACATTGGAAACAGCCAGTTAAGGTGACACATGCTTTTAATCCCAAGAAGTGAACCTTTAATCCCAGTGAGTGATGGTAGAAAGCAGAAAGATATATAGGGCATGAAGACCAGAAACTAGAAGCTTTGGGCTGGTTAAGCTTTTAGGCCTTTGAGCAGCACGGTTCAGCTGAGATTCATTTGTAGGAGGATTCAGAGGCTTCAAGTCTGATGAACAGGATCAGCTAAGGAATTGGCAAGGTAAGGTGGCTGTGGCTTGTTCTGCTTCTCTGATCTTCCAGTGTTCACCCCAATACCTGGCTCCAGGTTTGTTTTTATTAATAAGAATTTTTAAGATTCATGCTACAAACCCGTATTTGATACTACAAGAGCTTCAATTCAAAATCATTGTTTTTAAGACTATCTTTTGTAGACTGTTAGAGAACACAAGTAAATAGTCAGTCATCTTATAAATAATCAAGTTCTTTAATTGTAGTCAGGGTAAGTACTGATGTGATTAATTACAGGGATAAGTTTTACTCAGTCCCTTGCATATGTTTTCAGGGTTGAGCTTGAAATGAGTAACTAGAAACAAAGTTTGTCTATTCAGATATATCTGGACAGCCCTCATACTTCAGAGGTCTGCAGAATATGGCATTTAAAATATTAATCTAAAAGTTTATTATATCAGCCAGAGACTCTCATATCCTAGCAGTGACCCAAGGTCTCCAAAGAAGATTATGTATGGGGCACCACAATGTTTCCACCTGGATTGTGGCAACGCTGACCACAGGGCAAGATGCCCCATGCAACGCCTGCAGCCAGGACCCAGCCCAGACTGTGGACAAGCAGCAGGACACTGGAGAACTGGTTGTATACCTTTTGCCTAGATAAAGTAAGATCAGTCTTCCCCGTGTCCCTCTTCCACAGGAAAATTTCTACCCTATTGTGTCTGAAGAAGATGATACTGTTTTGACACTGGTGCCTCCAACACTATGGAGACCTGGGTATGGTCTGGTCCCTGTCATTTGAAGAATTGAAAGCTGCTTGGTCTGCACTCAAATTTGCCCTTCTCAGATTTCTGATAATATTGACAGCTTGTCTAGCCATATCTTTGTCACCTTGGCAGCATCAGACAACCAGGTCCTCCCGCAAGGCTATAGCCATCTTGTTAGCTCATTCTTAAGAAAATATTCTAATATATGAAAGTTTAAATAAGTCATAAAGGTTTAAATATGGGTCTGAAAAAAGATCTGAGAATGTGAAAGTCTATGCAAGTTTTGAGGATCTAAGAATGTTTTAAGATATATAAAGGTCTGAGGATATGAAAGCTTATAAACTTTGAGCATCTCAGAAAAGTATTTAAGATATAACTGCAAGTTGTGAAGATATAAATGAATGATTTAGATTATGAGAAATGTTTCAGATTGCTCTCCCCTTCTATGATATAAAAGTTCAGAGTTTAATATATAATAGAGTTCTGATAAGCTGGTAGAGCAATGACTATTTACTGCTCAGTCACAAGCTCAACATTTTGGTTGTCATCTACATATAAACTTAAAGGTGCTTCTCATCAGGCCAAATACATCTCTATCCAATCTATACCTGGCTCTGTGGACAGAAGGAAAATGTACAGGCTTTCAACCCAAATCTGTAGTTTTTGTATGAGTCCACTTCTGCTGTTTTATAGATACCCATTACTTGCTTTGTCTATGATAAGACTTTCAGTACAGATTGGCAATACTAATGTATCTAAAACTTTTATGTCATTTTGTAAGATAATTCATATAGGCCTCAGAGGATTAAAATAGTCATAAAACTGGATCTACTTCACAGAGATTGGAAGGACTCCAGATAAGTACAGTTTAAATTTTCCCCATTTGTCTATTCCTAAGGATGGTATTTTTCTCTCCTGGTCTTGGGACTCCTGCTCTTCACAAATTGCTAAGACTATGTGCCTGAAAGTTCCAAATAAGTTCATGAATTTTAACTTCTGTTCCTAGTTTAAGTTTGTCTCAACAGGTTTCCACTTTGCTGGCAGTCACCTCCAAACTTCAATTGCTGACTACACTGCTCTGGAAGACTATGAGCTCTAGACTTGCTAAAAGCTAATATGGACCAGCCCAGCCAATGTGATTGTTGTCCATCTCTACAGCTGGGTTAGATAACCACATGCTTCTGACAGATGCCCCATTGCCCAGCCTTTGACTAGCTTTTCAGCCTTTGACTAGCTTTTCAGACTTTATGGGGCCCTGAAAATGGCACCCCAATGTCAGCTCAAAGCAGTTCCAGAAGAGGATACATCATCCCATGTTCCTTGCCCAAAATAGGTTGAAATCTTGAGTCAAAAGGAAACTCCCTGGCATAAGGGACAAAATGGCTAACTATAATGTCTATTAACATAACACGAAAATAAGTTCAGAGTTGTCAATTAATGAATTTATTAACTGAAATGTCTCTGCAATACGATAAGACATTTGACCTTCTTTGTGCCAAACCAAAGAAGTACTAAATAAGATTATAATCTGGTTGTACAGGGCCTTAAGAATAGAGCCGGCGGTGGTGGCACACACCTTTAATCCCAGCACTCGGGAGGCAGAGCCAGGCGGATCTCTGTGAGTTTGAGGCCAGCCTGGTCTCCAAAGTGAGTTCCAGGAAAGGCACAAAGCTACACAGAGACACCCTGTCTCGTAAAACAAAACAACAACAAAAAAATGGCATCAGATACAGATGTCACTGTCCTAGAAAAATGTGTTAGCTGATGGTTCTTAGGTCCCAATACCCTTAAACCCCTGGAGAGATAGGACTCATGATTGAGTCCTGTCATTGGTACTTGTGAAGGGGGGAATGGGAATGGGGGACACAAAACAACTTGACCACATAGCTGCCATGACAGGCTTAGAGGCCCAGACACAACTACTGACAGGCAATACCTGGACCCAGGAAAAGCCTAAGTTGACCCTACCCAGTAGGGCTTGCATCGAAGGGGGAATACATGACATTCCAAACATTCTCTATACCCCTAGACAAATGTCAGCCAGCCAATAAGGGTCCTGAACCCTGGAAATTCTCTCACGCAACCTCTGCTATGATAAAAAAACAAACAAACAAACAAACAAAAACCCCACCCTGCCTGGGATCAGGGCCTCTGCTCTCACTGCTGCATTGGGCAGAGAGTCCAAGCTCCAAGCTTGAAAATAAAGGCTCTTCACTTTTACATACAGGATTTGGTCTCTATGATGATCTTTTCAGGGTTCCCTCAATCTAGGCATAAGAGTCTCATAATGTCATGTCTGGCTTTTTTTTTTTAAATCCTAAATTTTAATTTTAGTTTTAGTTTTATTTTATTTGTATTTTTCTCTCCTTTACCCTATAAGTCCTCTGAGTATATATTATGGCTTCCAATTAGTGTTTTTCTTTCTTGCCAGGAATGATTATAGACTAGATTAAATCACTGCTTACACCAAGCTCCCTGGACATCCAGTGTGGTCACTTTTAGCTCACTCATATCCCTTCAGATGTCTAGTGTTAGCCATCCATTTGGCCCACTCCAGATAGTCCTACCAACACCATCTTATCAAAACCTTAGTTGGTTCTCATCAGAGTCCACATCCCTAGAACCTCAGCCACAGAAGGCCCCATGCACAGAAACACTAAAGCTAAATTGCACTTGGCAGGTCAGCAGGCAGGACAGCTCAGAATGGAGGATTGTGACTGAGAGCAGAGGACCCTTATAGCAATCTTTTTCAATAATGTTTACATTATTGAAGCTAACAGGTAGCCCAGCTCTTGCCCAAGCATCATCACTGATAGATGTTTGGTATCAAGACAGGGATTAGCAGCCTTGGGAGCTACTGAGAATTTATCCTTTTATGGCTAACTTTAGACCCCACCTCCCACTTCCCCAGTAACAATAAGAACATAAACATCATCTTTGACATCATCATCTTATGATTTAAGTTGACATATGAAAAGGTAGATATGTAAGAGCTTTGTTGAGGACCATTAAGGTAAAGATATTTCCTCCTGGCCAAAAGAATAGAATCTACCTCTGGCTCTAAGTGTAGACTTGACATTCTGATCTGCTTCAACAGCTAGAGCATTACACACCCTTTTCCCTCCCTTAAGAGTTAATCCAGGTGGGCCTGTCAATCATCTGGCCAGGATATCATGCCCAGGAATGCTGATTTACTTGAAGAACTTCTAAGGAGATGAGATGAAAACTTATCCTATTAACGAGATAATGCACTTATCACTTATCCTTTGCAGAAAGTCCTCCCACTGGTGCAAGTGCAGAGGGAGTCTCTGTCTGCAGCATGCCTGCTTTTCCAGCTAGAGAAGCTCCTTTTCCTTTTTTTGCCCAAAAGTCTAAGTAGGAACCCTGATACCCTGGGCATCCTTACTCTTTCTCTGGAGCCTCCCTCTCCTTCTGCGTGTAGGTGCTTGTGACATCTGCTCCATCATATTTTGTTATTTCTCATACTTTTAGCTTGGGATTTCCCTCACATTCATACCTTAATCCATCTTTTCTCTTTTCCCATTTTCTTGTTTTACTTCTGAAGCCTGGATCCCCTTAGCTCTAAAATGCATAAATGTTTTTCTCCATCAACACCCTAGAGCTCTCTTCGAGCCTGATCTGTGAGATAAGGGCTCCAGTGTCCTGTACAAAAGCTACATGAGGACTCTGTCAAGTCACTGTGTCTCTCACTACAAAAGGACCCTCCACCAGGTATGAAGAATACAAATCTAAGTGAAGACAATGCCCCAGAAAGATGCAAAACGCAAATGGTGAGCACAGGGAAAAGACAAAAACTGAAGGGCCCACCTATCCCAACAGATGTGCAAAACAAAGAAAAATATGAGAAAACAGGCTACTTAGAGACCCGACTGATAAGTAAAATATTACCCAGTAGTGGGTAACTCTGCCGATGCAATAAATCAGATCAGGTCAAGTCAAACCAAATAAAAGTCCAGGTTTTAATATGAGCAAAGCCATTCCAGGTGGTCCCAGGAGAAGAGAAGAAGCCAGAAGGGAAAATCAAGAGGCAAGTCTGTGGACTGGGTCTTAAATATCCTGTAGGTGTGGTCTTTGAGCAGTCCAGGATAGGAGCCACTGCTTGGCACACAGATGGTGGGGTTTGGAATGGGGACCTGGGCTGGAGATCCCCAACACCAACCACGAGCTCACAGCTCCTCAATACCGGGAACGGAAGATAATGAGGTAGCTGGAAAGTCGGAAGCGGTTTCACAGCCCCAGTTTTAAAGGATCAATGACAACACTGATGGTTCAAATAAGCTGTAGTGTAAGCTGAAATAAATCCTTTCCTCCTCAAGTTGCTTTTGGTCAGTGTTTTAGCATAAACCCTACAGATGCAACACTACAAACCCTAGTTAGGACACAAAACTACAGGCAATATTCTATTAATATTGAATAAACAATATTTCCAGTAAAAGCTGGAACAAGATATGGATGATGTGACAAATATTTCCAGTAAAAGAGGAGGATACAAGATTGACACATAAAGATCAGTAGCACTTCTATATACCAATAACATACTTGCCAAGGCATAAATTAGAATATCCCATTCATGATAGCTTTTTAAAAAATGCTCAGGAGTAAACCTAACCCAGGAGGTAGAAGGCTTCTACAATGAAAACTTCAAAATGTCGAGGCAAAATGTCAAAGGACACATGAGAAGACAGAAATATCTTTCATGCTCATGGATTATCACAATTAATATCATAACATGGCTGTACTACAAAAAACTGGTCTACAAGTTCAATGCAGTTCCTGTTAAAATTCCAATTGTGATCTTCACATAAAAAAAATCACTAAAACAAATTCTAAAATTCATATAGAAACATGGTATCATTAGGCTCATTCTCAAATTATAGCAGAACTGTAATGATAAAAACAAATACACACATGTGAACAAACAGAGTGAAATAGTATCCTGGTTAGTTTTTTGTCAAATTCACATGAGTTAGTTACCCAGGAAAAGAAACTTAAATTGAGAAAATGCCTCCCTCAGCTTGCCTGTAGGCAAGTCCTTAGGGCATTCTCTTGGTTGATATGGGAGGGTGGAACCCACTATGAGCAGTGCCGCTCCTTGGCAGGTAGTTCTAGCTTTTGTAAGAAAGCAAACTGAACAAACCAAGAGGTATTAGGGAATATTATTTTAAGATGTATTGCTTTTGTTTATGTTGCATTTGTTGAACTCTGTGAAACTGTGTTACTTTGCCTGTCTAAAACACCAGATGGTCTAATAAAGAACTTAACTGCCAATAGCAAGGCAAGAGAAAGGATAGGTGGAGCTGGCAGCCAGAGAGAATAAATAGACAGAGAAATCTGGGAGAGGAGATATCTAGGAGCAAGAGAAGGAAGAGAACATCAGAGGCCAGCCACTCAGCTACACAACCAGCAATACAGTAAGAAAGAAAGGTATACAAAAATAGAGAAAGGTGAAATCTCAGAGGCAAAAGACATAAGGAATAATTTAAAGTTAAGGAAAGCTGGCAAGAAACAAGACAAGCTAAGGCCAGGCATTCATAATTAAGAATGAGCCTCCATTTGGGAGTCGGGCGGCAGGACCGCAAAGAGACAAAGAGTAAGAAAACAACCAACATTTTGGCATACCAACTTAGCTGTCAAATTTCCATAATACCTGAGAAAGCTTTAAGAACAAAAACCAAAAAAACAAAAAATCCTGCTCCTTTAACAGTTTCTGCCCGACACTGAGCCCTTGAGCAGATAGTATACTAAGTAGGAACAAAGAACTAAGTAAAAACTCCTACCGCGGGGCAGACATCAACATTCTAGAACTCTAAGAAGGTTGAATACAGTTCTCAATCACAAACCTCCACTAGGCTGTGAGCTTTAGCCCTGACTTTCACAACCTGAGAAGTGAGTAGAGCTAGTCAAGAGAGCCACATGGAGGATCCAGGTATAGGTGAGCAGTTTAGAGGTTTTGTCACACAGTCAAAAAAGCTAAAAGATACACAGTAAAAGAGGTCAGATGGGAAAAACCTCTAAACAGGTCCCAGTGTGTTTTACAGTGTGTAGGCTTAAGAAAGAAAGAAAAAGGGTATGGACAGTCATAAAAAAAAAAAACAGTTTAAAAATAAAATAAAGTCTTTAAAGAGAGATTAAAAGAAAAAGCCACCCAAAATGAGAAATACACAGGGAGTCTAGATCCTATATGGTATTGTGTTGATTTTGAACTTTTTGATAGCTGATGGGCAAGACACAGCTGCTGGGAAACATGGCATTATGAGCAGGACTTCAGGATTGAGCCAACCTGGATACTGTAGGGCTTTGTAAACTTTAAAAAACAAGTCAAAAAATATATTTGTCCAATGGAAATCAAAAATGCCTTGGAGTTCTGTTCTTACAGGAGATAAGAGGTTGTGGATTCCTTCAGTGTTAATATGAATCAGGTTTCATCTAGAGACCTCCTAAATCTGTCAACAAAGGTTGCTGTAGTTGGAGAGCTTCTCTCCAGGTGCCACCAAGCCCCTGCAGTCCCATAACCCATGTATAAAATAATCATACGGACACTTATATTATTTAAACTGCTTGGCCATTAGCTCAGGCCTACCATTGTCTAGCACTTACTCTTATATTTAGCCCATTTCTATTGATCTATACTTTGCCACGTGGCTTGTGGCTTACCAGTACCTTACATCTTGTCATGGCCACAGCTGGCAGTCTATCCCCTCAGCCTTCCTGTTCCCAGCCTCCTCCTCTTCTTTGTCCTGCCTGGCTACTGGCCAATCAGTACTTTATTTATTTTAACCAATCAGTGCAAAACATTTGACATACAGAACATCCCACAGCAGGTTACTGCTGGTCTTCCCGGAACTTGGTCATTATGACAAAATTTTCTCAGGGACCCCTAAAGATGCCTTCACCCACAGCCAGCAGGAAGCAGTTTAAAAAAAACTATGCCCACATTCCCAAGATTTTGGGGGTATGGGTGGTTTCTGGTTACTTGGTGGGTTATAGATGTTTGTTATCATTTAGAGGAATATAGAATATTAATAAAATTTAAAGTTATTTTTGTTACACTGTATATATTTTTCTACTCTTGTTTAAAGGATTTTTGTATATCGATAAAAATTTAAGGTTATTTTTGTTATAACATATTATAGGTATGTTTCTATTTTTGTTTGAGATATTGTGCCTATGTAGTTCATTTGGAAATGTAGGATGAAGCTCTAGTTTTTGAAAGCTGTTATAAACTATGTAGGATAATCAGGAGCATAGGTTAGTAGTTAGTCATTTATAACAATCAAAATTGTAGATATGCCAGGTATGCTTTCCAAATCATAAGAGATATATTTTAGATAGATAGAGAGTCTTCAAAACTTTCAAAGACCTACAGAACATGGCATTTAAAATACTTTGGTATCTTAGGGATTTTTATGATGAGAAGCATCTGCTCCTGGCAGCACCAATTTATTTCAGAGATGATGGACATCAAAGAAACTCCTTATTGAGTTTACTTTCAATGTGACAAGGCCAGTCATTTGGGCAAGAAGCTGCTCTTGCCTGGACTGATTTACAGTATGGTATATAAACTGCATGTGCAGGACCTACAGTAAAGTGACCACTGAACTTTGCTAAAACAAGGCAGGATGGTCCTTCAGAGTTTCTGCTTCACAGAAGAAACTGTGGAACATAGAGGGAAGTGACTGACAAACTTTACCAATATAGGTGGGACAGTCTTTCAAATTTCCTGCTTCACTGAAAGGTCTGCCAGATGCTATGGACCTGTAGGATAAAGATGGATGCACCAATGCCACAGAGTAACTTTGGGTCACTGTCTAGGCAGTCAGATGTCTGTGTCATTTCTAGGGTTTTGGAATTTGCTTGCAATGCACTTTTTGTTTACTTAAATAATATTGTGTCCTTCTGGGGCCTTTGATGGAGTTGAAGCCTACATAGTTATATTTGCATATTTCCTTCAAAATGATAGAAAGTAAATTTTGGATTTACTAAGATAGGATAGATTATGGAATATTTTCCTTAAGTTTACCAGACACAAATGAATTGGAATTCAGTATACTGTAAATATAATCTTTACTTGATAATTGTTCTTATTGTATATAGTCTTATTATGTTAAAGTTAAAAATCTTTCATTTTTGCTTAGAAAAAAGGGAGAAATTTGTGGAATATTATTTTAATATGTATTGCTTTTGTTTATGTTGCATTTGTTGAACTCTGTGAAGATGTGATGCTTTGCCTATCTAAAACATCTGATGGTCTAGTAAAGAACTGAATGGCCAATAGCAAGGCAGGAGAAAGGATAGGCATGGCTGGCAGACAGAGAGAATAAATAGAAGGAGAAATCTTGGAGAGGAGATATTTGGGAATGAGAGAAGGAGGACATCAGGAGCCAGCCACCCAGCTACATAACCAGCAACAGAGTAAGAAGGAAATGTATACAGAAATAGAGAAAGGTGAAATCCCAGAGGCAAAAGACAGACAGGTTAATTTAAGGTTAAGAAAAGCTGGCAAGAAACAAGCCAAGTTAAAATAAAGAATAAGCCTCCATATGTGATTTATTTGGGAGCTGGGTGGCAAGCACCCAAAGAGACAAATAAGAAAACACCCAACAACAAAGGGAGTAAGCCAGTAACCAGAACTCCTCCATGTCTCTGCTTGAGTTTCTTCCCTGGTTTTCTTTCATGATAGGATATAAGCTATATGTTGAAATAAACACTTTGCTACCAAGTTTCTTAAGTCAGGTTGTTTAGCAATAGAAAGAAAACTAGGATGAATAGAGAAGCTAGAAATAAACCTAGACAACTATAACCACATAGATTTCAACAAAGAAGTCAAAAACATGCATTGGAGAAAAATAACTTCTAAGAAATGGGGATAAAAATACTGAATATCTAGAAGAATATAATTAGATACTTATCTCTCACTCTGAATAAAATCTATTCAAAATCAATCAGTGCTTCAAACTCAATATAAGACCTCAAACTCTGAAACTGCTAGAGTAATACACAGAGAAAACACTTCAAGATATAAATATAGGCAAGAACTTTCTGCAAATACTTCAATAGCAGAGAAAATAACCCCAAGAATTGACCAATGAGGTTGCACAAATTTTCAAAGCTCCACACAGCAAAGGGAATATAAACACAAAAATGAAGAGAAATTCTTTGCCAACTACATGTTAGGTAGATATTCATATCTAGGACATTAAAAAAAACTGCAAAAATTAAGCACCAAAAAACTGATTTTTCAGTCAATAAATATATGAACCAAATAGACCAAAAGTCTTTCCAACTCTTTTGACCTGATACTTAGAAATCCAGTGGCTGCTCTGCTATGTGTTTATTAGGTTATATTAATTAAGATAACCTATAAGTGTAACAAACAGTACTGATATTTCTGTAATCCTTCCCTATAAAGTCTTGGCTGAACTCGATTCAGTTTCAATCTGATGGATCAGTAGCAGCACAGCAGATCTCAATCTCAATCTCAATCTCTCTCTCTCTCTCTCTCTGGTTTAGGGCATATGTTTCTTCCTTCTTTAAGGTACCTGGCAGGCAGGAAGAAGTGAAAGAAAACAAAGTACATTAGCTTTTCCATGCCTCAGACTAGAAATTCTCTCCAGCTCATAGAAATGGTGAGGATGCCTATAACAAGGGCTAGGTTTAATTTGTGTCACAAAGTAGAAACAAGTATTATGAGCATCTAGCCAGTCCTGGACACATAAATTAATTCCCTCTCTCCACCAATTAGAAGCAAAGCTATAATAAACAAACTTTCCTTTAGCTACATCTTTGTATAATTTCTCCTGATAGATATCTAGACCAGAACTCACTAGGCAAAAAAAAAGGCACGTGGAAGTGTTTTCCAACTCATGTTTAAAATGAGAACACTCCAGTAAACATCTGTGGTGGTCTGAATAAAAGCGCTCCTTATAGGCCCATAGGGAGTGGCTTTATTGGAGGACATACACCACAGAGGAGGGCTTAGCAATTTCAGAAACTCGAGCCAAGCCTAGTGTCGCTCTCTTCCTGCTGCCTGCTGTCCAGATGTAGAACTCTCAGCTACTTCTCCAGCACCCACCATGTCCACCAGCACTCCACCTTGCTTCCTGCCATGATGATAGTGGAATAAACCTCTGAAGGATCAGCCAGCACCAACTCAATGTTTTCCTTCATAAAAGTTGTCATTGTTGTCGTGGTGCTGATCATAGAAATAAAACCCTAAGAGAATTCTCTATATTTCTCATGTAACTCCAACACCTTACAGAAGTCATCTATTATAGCCTAAGTACATACTAAAAAGTTAACATTTAAAGCATTGCACAAATTATAGAATTAAAACTACTCTCTTGACAGTGCTTCACACAGAACTTCTACTTCAAAATACATCATGGCTATCTATTTCAAATCCTGGACTGAAAATTTATCAATGCTGCATTACTAAGAATGTCATTTTAACCTCTCTTGAGCCTTCTATTTATTATTCTAAGAAAACTACACCAGTGTATTTAAATAATGGGAAATGGTATATACAAAGTGCCTAAGCCTCAATGAACATTCAATTTGGCTCTTCCTTCACGGACTATAGGAGCCCATAGTAAGAGTTCCTTTTTGGTCTGTTTCTGTTGTTGTAACTGACATAGACTGAACAACATAAAGAATTTGGAGGTTTACTCAGCTCTTGAGATTTTTCTGCAACTTACCATACTTGTCATTTATTATCATTTATCTTTTATTTGCATTTTGTATCTCCATCTTTTCCCATCTGAAAAGCCCAAGTACTGGAATCTGGTGAGGGCTTTTTGCTGTGTCAAATGTGGTAGAGGACATCACTTGGTGATACAAAGCAACCATGTTAGCCCAGCTCTCTCCTCTTCACATGAAAGCACTAAGACCATCCTGGGCACCACACTCTCATGACCTAAGGGTAATTACCTCAAAAAGGCAGCACCTTCAGTCTGTGAAATTGCTCAGTGGATAAAGGTACGTGCCAACACACCTTATGACCTGAGTTCAATCCTCAGAACCCACGTCTTAGAAGATGGCAACTGACCCCATAGGTTGGCTTCTATCTCCACACACTGCTGTAGCATTTGTTCATAATCCCTCTCTCTCTCTCTCTCTCTCTCTCTCTCACACACACACACACACACACACACACACACACACACACACACCAATATAATAAAAAAATTTAAGGCTCTACCTTAAAACATTAACATATGAACTTGGGAATCAAGTTTCTAACAAAGCTTTGGAAGCTGTGTTCAAACCACAGCACGTTCCTACAGTGGTCGTTAATGTTTTCTATAACTTAGCATATTTTACATTTATTATCATTTATCTTTTATCAGCCTCTTGTCTCCATATCCTAGTCACAAGCAATTTGAAAAGATCTATGCCATATGCTTCTTTAGGTCCCTATTTCATTGCATTACAGTATAGCCTTAGATAAATGTTGTGACACAGTTAAATTAAGCATACCTGTAAGAAGACATAAAACAAAATGAAAAATATCCATTTCAACTATTCCATTCTAGCAAAAGAACCTTAAAAATCTATAAAGATTAGTTAGGAAAAGAAAATGAATGATAACATTTAAAATTTCAATCATTCACAAGAAGTTGAAAACATTTGCAAACACTTTATTGAAAACTTAAGATAAATATGTTGAATTAAAAATGCCAAATCTGTGTGAGAGTGAACATGTATGCCCAGGCAACATTAAAGGAAAGTGAAAGCCGTTGTTTCCATTTAAGAGAGAATGAACTAAGGGAAGTAAGTGGGGAGGGAAAAGAGGAGGGAAAGAAGGAAGGTGGAGGGAAGAAGTCTTTCACAGAGAAGAAAGCTAGCTTGACTAAACAAAGAAGAGATACAGGATCCCTGCCATAGCAGGCGCAGAACTTCTCAAAGAATCTAAAGCCATCTTCAGCATTTGTGGAACCTGTGAAATAGTTGGGGCCACATAAGGTCATAGTGTCCATTTTCACCCAAAATTACAGCAGAGAAGACCTCTGAAGAGCAAGTGCCAGAGTTGACATGTGAGGCAGAGGCTTTGAAAAGGGCTGATCCTATCTGAGCAGGTTTGCTGAGATGGAGACTAGGTGGGGAAGGCAAGAGAAAGAGGCATTTATTTCCCACTTTATCGACTCTGAATCCTTCTCTGGTGTGGATTATGCTCGTTGTTAATAAAAATAAAACTGGCTGATAGCAGGTCGAGAAGAGATTGGATAAGACAACCTGACACAGAGAGAGTAATGGGAGGAGGAAGGGTGGAGTCAGGGGAGTCATGAGACAGCCACTGAGCAAGCAGGACATGTAAAATATGAGGTAACAAGCCATGAGCCATGTGGCAAAGCATAAATAAAAACATGGATTAATTTAAGTGTAAGAGTTAGCTAGTGACAAGCCTGAGCTATCAGCTAAGCATTTGTAATTAATATAAGCCTCTGAGTGATTCTTTCGGAGCAGGTGGTCAGATCAGGAAAACTCCACCTACACTTCTCACATCTAGTTCTCCTTGCCTGTCTTTTGTTGCCTGTCTGACCTCTGAATTCCTATACTTTTGTCTTTCTCCCTTTGCCTCAAAGAACTCAGTCATGTTTTAATTGGGAGTGCACATCTCAAATAGAAGTTTAGAAGTAAGTTTCATATTACATGTTTCAGCTGCCTCTTGACCTGGCAGCGTCAGGTCCTCTCCCTCCAAGCTCAGGAGCATCCTGTAGTCTGCAGCCAGTCAGAGCCACCTTAAGGCCACTCGGGTGGCTGTTTCTCCCTTCTGGTTGTACACCCTCATTCCTCACCTCTTTTCTCATAAGGACCATCTTCCTTTCTTTCCCTTAGATATTTATTCTCTTCAATGATTCCCCCTAAGCTGTAGCCATGATACATATGATACTTATTTTTGTCTGTTCCTAATTCTTAGCTGAACAAATAGAAACTTTGGTTTTCTCTTTATTTCATACCACCCCCATACCAAATAATACACTTTTAAATTAGCCTCTGACTAGGATAAAAATAGCTTTAGCATACATCCGCAAGTAAATAAATGAAAGCACTTTGTTCTTGCTTTATTGCTATTTCAGACTCAGCACCGGCGGTTTGTCAGTGTTGGAGCAGTGAAAATAGCTTAAATGTTTCAATATATATGTTTCTTTCTGACAACCAGAACACAGAGGTGTTGCTTGTTTGCTTTCTAAAATAGTGCTTGCTGGCCTCTGCTTCTGCTACGAGAACAAGAGCCACAGCAGTGTCCTAAACTACAGTGAGAATACACGGTGAGTCCTCTGAACATCTTCCAGTGACTTCTCTTCCTAGACATGTTCACCACAGTCACTTCCTGATTTGTTGCATCTCAGTGATGCGTTGACAGCCACTTCCCTTCCCATCAAACCACGGCTTCACTTGTAAAGGAGAGCCTTGTTTGCATGTCATTTGCATATTCAAATTATCTTCCTGTAATCTTTATAATTGTACATCCTTCTAAGCATAGGGTAGCAATCCTGCCATGCTTCTGAAGATGTCACCTGAGACTTCTTCATTTAGCCAATGAATGCTTTATACTGGTGTCTCTGCACATTGTTCTCGGTGCTGAGGAGGTGAGACAGCATGTGATGGATGCATCCATCACAGTCCAGGGCAAGACTCATGGCTGCACTTTTATTCACATACCAAGGGCATGTTTGTTCCTACTGTTATATAAATAACCTCCTAACAGATCTAATGTAATAGCACATCCATACATCTGATGTTTATGGGTGTCTCTCCCAAGACCTCAGTGTCCATTTGATTTCCCTTTCTGGACTTAATTTTTTTTTTTTGCTTCTTTTCTTCAGTCATGTAGCTTGTTTAAAAGCCTTTCATTAAGTTCAGGATGGTTTCATGCTCAAATCAAAGCAAGAAAACAGATTGTCTTGCTTGTGTTTCAGACTTGGCTTCTGCGGCACAGAGCTCTAAGTAATGCTAACGATCCTGAGAACCTGTGCCACTCTGTTCTCTTGTTCCTGGGTTTCAAATTATTTTTTTCTACATCTATTTACTTTTTCTCCCTTTATCTCTCTGCAAACTGTGGTAAAAGACTTCCAATCAAAGTACTGCAAAATAGACTACAGGAAACACAGAGACAGTAATTACCAGCACGCCAACATTCCTGCTTGTTTAAGTAAGTATTTTAAACAAATTTGGCACAGATTCACTTGCAACAGTTGCCATTTTTATAAAACAAAGAAGTGATCATAAAAGAGCTTTTATCTGCCCTGTTTTTAGCTGTACAACTTCTGAAATTTCTTCATCTTCCCAAAACTCACAGGTAGTTTCTTTTCACATTTTATTTCTGCTTACAATTAATTCTTTGAATATTTTCCATATCTGAAAAATTAGGTTCATGGGCTAGAGAGATGGCCTGGGAGGGTTACAGTGGTAGCTACTCTTATAGAAGATCAGAGTTTTGTTCCTAATGCCCACAATGGGCAGCTCACAATTCAAGCTTCAGGGATCTGACACCATTTTTTGGCCCTTTTGGGTGCTACATTCATGTTTACAAACCCACATACTCATGGACATAATTTAAAATGTGCTCAATCCTTCCAAATTTCCATTGTCTTGCATCTTTACTAATTATGTTAATCAATATCAGTAATTAGATAATTTTTATTGCCTAGTGATGTTTTGTTTTCATTTACTAATTCATTTCTCTCCAGTTCTGACTACCTTCTGTTTTGATTGCCCCTACATAACTCCAATTAACAGCTTTTCAGTTCTTCAATACTAGGAAGGATGCCCGAGAGAGGCATGTGTCCAGACAAGCAACTGTGCACAGCGCTGCTCCTCTGCATCAACCATACAGTATTCTGCATTATCAAACTCACAGGAATTCATCTGGTCAACAATGAGTCAGCTTATTATCCCTGAGTCTCATTTCTAGAGGTTCAAGGCAAAGGAATTATTTTAGGCAGTAGGAATATTGCTGAGGAGCCTCAGCAGCAGCCAACACAGTCTCAAGCATACACCAGTAGTAAAACATGATATTACTGTGTGTGACAAGCACAGCATTAAAGACCATCGTGAACAGCATGCAGCTCTGTGGAGTTTTTAGTCAAGCTTCGTTTCCTTCTTCCTCAACAAAGTGCAGAAGGAGATCTTTTGCAATAGAATTTAGATAGGAGAAAAGAAATAGGCCTCTATATACAGCACAATAAAGACTGTCGCTAAGAAATCCTCCTGGCAGGGTAACACTGGATTTTATTGGAGATTGTTTTTTTAAACCATCAGGCTGGACTGAAGGCAATTTCTCTTCCTCCACACTCAACATTGAAAGAATACATAAAACTCTCAAAGAATAAAAATATTACATTTTTTGTAAAAAAAAAAAAAAAAGAAAGAAAAGAATTTAGATGCAAAAAGCCCAAATAACCTGCCAAAAGAAACTCAGACTCACAGAAAGTGATCTAGGTTGTGAATACCAGCTGTCTAGAACTGAGTTCACAGTAAGATCGTGAGTAATTGAACCAATTGAGGAGAAAAAGATGATCAAAGGGGAGAAAAAAAAAAAAAACCCTGGCAATTCCATCCAAAGAAATGGGGAATCAAATTATCAACAACTATGCAAATTCAAAATAGAGGAAAAGCTATGATAACAGGTTCCCAAGCGACTAGGAAATGCCAGTCCAAAGGAAGGTGAGCATCAAACTGGCCTGCACAGCCAGTCTGCTCCCTTACCCAGGGCAAGAAGCACCCCTGCTGCTGTCAGCTTTGTCTCCAGAATCAATGAACAGTGAGAGCCTCTCACTGAAGGGAGGGGGTACTGTGTGACCCTACCCTTCTGATACCCAACCATAACAAAGAGATTAAACAGACAAACAAAAATAGTCTACTTTTTTTTTTTTTTTTGAGACAAGGTTTCTCTGACCAACAGTCCTGGCTGTCCTGAAACTTGCTTTGTAGACCAGGCTAGTCTCGAACTCACTGAGTTCTGGCTGCCTCTGCCTCCAAAGTGCTGGGATTAAAGGCATGTGCCATCACTGCCCGGCAAAATATTCTACTCTTAGGACGACAGCAATCAAAAGCAGCAGGGCCACTTCATGCTTTATAAATTTACTTAAGACAGCTCATCAACACCCCAAGTGGCTTTTCTGGGAGTGGGAAAACACATGCATTCACACACAGTTTTATGACCTGCACTGATTGCACAAATATTAACCTGGAAGGTGGCTTAGTGGACTAATGATAGAGTAGACACAACTATTTCTGTTGCTCGTGATGGCATAAACTAAGTCTGTAATTTCCACCATTTGTAAAAGTAATATACTTTGGGGAAAGTTACAATAATAGAAACTTTTTTTTGACTTGAGATGGTTCTTAAAAAATAATTTCTGGGAAACAAAAAGGAAAATGAAAATTGCTGTGTACTTGAGCTGGGACTGAATTCTGAGCTGTTATGCAATTTAACTGAACTTTCTGGGAAATATCTCCTATTCACAAATGATGAAGCATTTTCCTGACAGATTGGTGAGCCATACAAGAAGTTAGAGCAGAACCCCTGTCTTGGCTAGCTTCCTCTTGCTATGATAAAAACACTAGCCAAAACCAACATAGGGGAAGAAAGGGGGTTTCGGCTGACAGGTTACAGACTGTCATCTAGAGAAGCCAAGGCAGGAACCAGAGACAGGAACTGAAGCAGAGACTGTGGAGGAAAACTGGTTAATGGCTTGCTCAGCCTGCTTGCTTATACAGTCCAAGACCACCGGCTAGGAGGTTGTATAGACTAGAGTGGGCCAGGCTGTCCCACATCAATCAAAAATCAAGAAAATTCCTCATAGTCAGGCCCAGATGCTAATCATGCTCATCTGAGGCAGCACTTTTTCAACTGAGGCTCTCTCTAAGATGTCTCTAGCTTTTGTCAGCTTGACATAAAAACTAACCAACACAACCCCCAGCCTACAGCCATTTCATAGTAAGTTTTATGCTTGGGGTTTGCTGTCCAGCCAGTCTAGCTGAAAGAGCGAGCTCCAGGTTCAGTGAAAGAAGCTATCTCAAAAAGCAAGGTGGAGGGGCTGGAGAGATGGCTTAGATGTTAAGAGCACTGGCTGCTCTTTCAGAGGAACCCAGGTTCAATTCCCAGCTCACAATCATCTGTATCTGGTTCTAGGGGATATGATACTCTATTCTGACCTCCACAGATATTGCATGCATGTAGGTGCACAGACATACAGCAGGCAAAACACCATACACATAAAATTAAAATAAATTAACTTAAAAGTTGGAGACTGATAGAGGAAGATACCAGAAGTTCGTCTCTGGTCTCCACATGCTCATACAGAGATGAGCCTTATATATACACTGTAGGAAAAAGGGACCATGGAAAGAGCACCCTGCCCCTGGCCTGTCTCCAAGCAAGGAGACTTGGAAATCCCCCACCTATGACTCAATGTTTTGTTTCCTCCTCTTCCTCCTCCTCCTCCTCCTCCTTCGCCTCCTCCTCCTCCTCTTCTCCCCTTTTCTTCTTCCTCCTCTTCCTCTTTTCCTTTTTCTCATCTCTCCCTTCCCCTCTTCCTTTTCTGTGCCTCATTGTTGATGGCCAAGCAATGTCTCAAAGTTGGCCATCAAGCAATACTTCCGGCCACATTGTCATTTCCACTAGCTCACTGCATAAGCTCCAAAGACCCTATAAAAGCCTGCTCCTCCCAGGCAGCCACTATTGGGTTCTCCCCAATAAATCTCTTGTGTGAGGTTTGTTACGAGATGTAACTTTGTGGTACTTGTGCAGGGAAAGACCTTTACATACCCCCACACGCACCATGGGTTCTGACTTAGCCAATCAGGGGAGAGGGACAAGAAGGGGATAGAGCCACAGAGACAGAAAGAGAAGCCAGAAGCCCAGGGAGCACAGACACTCCTTCACCTGGAAAAGGAAGCAGATCCAATGGAGAGGAGTTTGCAGCTGGGGCCGATGTGGACTGCATCAGCGGAAGTGCCTCCTCAGCTCCTAAGAGGAGTGGGCGTGGAGACTCCCAATAGGCCTGGACCAATGAAGATCCACACACAAGATTTGATTTGTTTTAATGACACCTTTTTTCTTTATTATTATTATTATTATTATTATTATTATTATTATATTTGTGTTTTAATTTTACACATCAGCCATGGGTTCTCCTGTCCTCTCCCCTCCTGCCCCTACCCCCACCTTTCCCCCATCCCTTCCCCTCCATTCCCATCTCCTCCAGGGCCAAGACTCCCCTGGGGATTCATTTAAACCTGGTGGATTCAGTACAGGCAGGTCCAGTCCCCTCCTTGCAGGCTGAGCAAAGTGTCCCTGTGTAGGCCCAAGGTTCCAAACAGCCAGCTCATGAACTAAGGACAGGTCCCGGTCCTACAGCCTGGATGCCTCCCAAACAGTTCAAGCTATTCAATTGTCTCACTTATCCAGAGGGCCTGATCCAGCTGGGGCTCCACAGCCTTTGGTTCATAATTCATGTGCTTCCATTCATTTGGCTATTTGTCCATGTGCCTCTCCAATCTTGGTCTCAACAATTCACACTCTTACAGTCCTTCCCCTTTCTCGACAATTGGACTCCTGGAGCTCCACCTAGGGCCTGGCTGAGGATCTCTGCATCAGCTTCCATCAGTTATTGGATGAGCATTCAAGCATGACCATTAGGGTGTTTGGCCATCTGATCACCAGACTAGGTCAGATCAGGCTTTCTCTCGACCATTGCCAGCAGTCTACAGAGGATGTATCATTGTGGATTTCTGGGGACCTCTCCAGCACTCTGCCTATTCCTGTTCTCATGTGGTCTTCATTTATCATGATCTGTTATTCCTTGTTCTCCCTTTCTGTTCTTGATCCAGCTGGGATCTTCTGCTCCCCTAAGCTTTCTTTCCCTCAAACCTGCCCTTCATTACTCCCACTGTTGTCCAGGTTGTTCATGTAGATCTCATCCATTTCTCTGTCATTGGGTGATCCTTGGGTCTTTCCTAGGGTCCCGTTATCTAGGTACCCTCCCTGGAGTTGTATAGCAGTCTAATCATCTTTGTTTTACATCTAGTATCCTCCTATGAGTGAGTACATACCATGTTTGTCCTTCTGAATCTGGGTTACCTCACTCAGGATGATTTTTTCTAGATCCATCCATTTGCCTGCAAACCTCATGATGTCATTGTTTTTCTCAGCTGAGGAGTATTCCATTGTATATATGTACCATATTTTCTTTATCCATTCTTCATTTGAGCAGCATCTAGGTTGTTTCCAGGTTCTGGCTATTACAAACAATGCTGATATGAACATAGCTGAGCAAATGCCCTTGTGGTATGATTGAGCATTCCTTGGGTATATGCCCAAGAGTGGTATAGCTGGGTCTTGGGGGAGATTGATTCCCAATTTTCTAAGGAAGTACCATACTGATTTCCAAAGTGGCTGTACAAGCTTGCATTCCCAACAGCAATGGAGGAGAGTTCCCCTTGGTCCACATCCTCTTCAGCATAAGCTGTATTCAGTGTTTTTGATCTTAGCCATTCTGACAGGTGTAAGGTGGTATCTCAGAGTTGTTTTGACTTGCATTTCCCAGATAATTAGGGATGTTGAGCAATTCCTTGGTAAGATCGCCATTTTTACTATGTTAATCCTGCCTGTCCATGAGCATGGGAGATCTTTCCATTTTCTGACATCTTCTTCAATTTATTTTTTCAGGGATCTTAAAGTTCTTGTCATATAGGTCCTTCACATGCATAGTTAGAGTAACCCCAAGGTATTTTATATCATTTGTGGCTATTGTAAAGGGTGATGTATCTCTGATTTCCTTCTCAGCCTGTTTGTCTATTGTACCTAGGCGAGCTACTGATTTTTTTGAGTTGATCTTGTATCCTGCTATGTTGCTGAAGGTTTTTATAAGCTGTATCAGTTCCTTGGTTGAATTTTTAGGGTCACTCATGTATAATATCATGTCATCTGCAAAAAAAAAAAAAAAGCTTGACTTCTTCCTTTCCAATTTGTATCCCCTTAATCTCCTTATGTTGTCTTATAGCTCTGGGGAGAGGGGACAGCCTTGCCTTGTACCTGATTTTAGTGGTATTGCTTTGAGTTTCTCTCCATTTAATTTGATGTTGGCTGTTGGCTTGCTGTAGATTGCCTTTATTATGTTTAGGTATGTTCCCCGTATTCCTGATCGCTCCAAGACCTTTATCATGAAGGGGTGTTAGATTTTGTCAAATGCCTTTTCAGTATCTAGTGAGATGATCATGTGGTTTTTTTCTTTGAGTTTGTTTATATGGTGTATTGCATTGATGGACTTTTGTATGTTGAACCACCCTTGCATCCCTGGGATGAAGCCTACTTGATCATGGTGGATAATTGTTTTGATTTGTTCTTGGAGTCTGTTTGCCAGTATTTTATTGAGTATTTTGCATCAATGTTCATGAGGGAAATTGGTCTGTAGTTCTCTTTCTTTGTTGCATCTTTGTTTGGTTTAGGAATCAGGGTAATTGTAGCCTCATAGAAGGAGTTGGGTAATATTCATTCTGCTTCTATTGTGTCAAACAATTTAAAGAGTATTGGTATTAAGTCTTCTTTGAAGATCTGGTAGAATTCTGCAGTGAAACCATCTGGTCCTGGGCTTTTTTGGGTTGGGAGACTTTTAATGACTGATTCTATTTCCTTAGGGGTTATTGGACAATTTAAATGGTTTATCTGGTCTTGATTTAACTTAGGTATGTGGTACCTATCCAGAAAATTATCCATTTCTTTTAGATTTTCCAGTTTTGTGGAGTAGAGGTTTTTGAAGTATGACCTGATGATTCTCTGGATTTCCTTATTGTCTGTTGTTATGTCCCCCTTTTCATTTCTGATTTTGTTAATTTGGATGCTCTCTCTGTCTTTTGGTTAGTTTGTATAAGGGCTTGTCTATCTTGTTGATCTTCTCAAAGAACCAACTCTTTGTTTCATTAATCCTTTGTATTGTTCTCTTTATTTCTATTTTATTGATTTCAGCTGTCAATTTGATAATTTCCTGGTGTCTGTTCCTCCTGGGACACTGCTTCTTCATGTTCAAGAGCTTTCAGGTGTGCTGTCAAGTCAGTAGCATGAGATTTCTCCAGCTTCTTTATGTGGGCATTTAGTGCTATGAATTTCCCTCTTAGCACTGCTTTCATAGTGTCCCATAAGTTTGGGTATGTGGTGTATTCATTTTCATTGATCTCTAGGAAGTCTTTAATTTCTTTCTTATTTCTTCCTTAACCCATTGGTGATTCACTTGAGCATTATTCAGTTTCCATGAGATTGTAGGATTTCTGTAGTTTTGTTGTTGTTGTTGTTGACATTTAACTTTAAACCTTGGTGGTCTGATAGAACACAGGAGGTTATTCCAATTGTTTTGTATCTGTTGAGATTTGCTTTGTGGCCAAATATGTGGTCGATTTTAGAGAAGGTTCCATGGGGTGCTGAGAAGAAGTTATATTCTTTTTTGTTTGGGTGGAATGTTCTGTAGATATCGATTAAGTCCATTTGAGTCATAACATCAGTTAAGTCCTTTATGTCTCTGTTAAGTTTCACTTTGGCTGATCTGTCCAGAGGTGAAAGTGGGGTGTTGAAGTCTCCCACTATTAATGTGTGGGGTTTTAAATATGTGATTTAAACTTTAGTAATGTTTCTTTTACATATATGGGTGCCCTTGTGTTTGGGGCATAAATGTTCAGAATTGAGACTTCATCTTGGTGGATGAGTATGTAATGTCCTTCATGATCTCTTTTGATTGATTTTAGTTTGAAGTCTATTTTGCTGGATATTAGGATGGCTACACCAGCTTGCTTCTTAAGACCAGTTGATTGGAAAGTCTTTTCCCAGCCTTCTATTCTTAGGAGGTGTCTGTCTTTGAATTTGAGGTGTGTTTCTTGTATGCAGCAGAAAGATGGGGCCTGTTTTCATATCCATTCTGTTAGTCTGTGTCTTTTTATAAGTGAATTAAGTCCATTGATATTAAGGGATATTAATGACCAGTGATTGTTTGTTCCTGTTATTATTTTTATTTTTTGGTGGTAGTGTGTGTGTACTTCTCTTCTTTGGGGTTTACTGCTGTGGTGTTATCTATTGCCTGTGTTTTTGAGGGTGTATCTGACTTCCTTACATTGGAATTTTCCTTTTAGTGCTTTCTGTAGGGCTGGTTTTGTGGATAAGTATTGTTTAAATCTGGTTTTGTCTTGGAAGGTCTTGTTCACTCCATCTATGATGACTGAAAGTTTTGCTGGGTATATTAGTCTAGGCTGGCATCCATGATCTCTTAGTGTCTGCATTACATCTGTCCAGGTCCTTTTGACTTTCAAAGTCTCCATTGAGAAATCGGGTGTTATTCTGATAGGTTTGCCTTTATAAGTCACTTGGCCTTTTTCCTTTGCTGCCCTTAATATTCTTTCTTTATTCTGTACGTTTAGTTGTTTAATTATTATGTGGCGAGGGGACTTTTTGGGGGGGTCTAGTCTGTTTGGTGTTCTCTAGGCTTCTTGCATCTTCATAGGCATTTCGTTCTTTAAGGTGGGAAATTTTTCTTCTATGATCTTGTTAAATATATTTTCTGTGCCTTTGAGCTGGTATTCTTCTCCTTCCTCTATCCCTATTATTCGTAGGTTTGGTCTTTTCATGGTGTCCCAAATTTCTTGGACATTTTGGGTTATGACTTCGTTGGTTTTAGTGTTTTCTTTGACTGATGAATCTATTTCTTCTACTGTATCTTCAACACCAGAGATCCTCTCTTCCATCTCTTGCATTCTGTTGGTTATACTTACATCTGAAGATCCTGTTCGTTTACTCAGATTTTCTATTTCCAGCATTTCTTCTGCTAGTGTCTTCTTCATTTTTTCTATTTCCCTCTTCAGCTCTTGGACTGTTTCCCTCATCTGTTTCGTTGCTTTTTCATGATTTTCTTTCAGAGACTTATTGTTTTCTTCTGCTTTATTTGTCCTTTCCTCTAGTTTTTTATAGAGTTCTTCCCATTTTTTGTTTGTCTGTTCCTCCACTTCATTTTTGATTTCTTCTATATAAGGCTCTAGCCTCTTCATGATGTTACTTATAAGGTTGTTTTCTTCTGCTTCTTCCATTCTGTGATGTTCAGGTCTAGCTGTTGGAGAAGGGCTAGGTTCTGGTGATGCTGTATTGCTCTTTATTTTGTTGTATGTACTTATGCCTTGATGTCTGCCCATCTCCTTGTGGATTCGTTCTTGGTCTTATCAGTGTACTTGGTCCAGACAGAGCTGACAGATTTAGGGAGCCTCTCTCTGGTCCAGATAGAAGCTCTGGGCTGGATGGGAGCTCTGGTCCAGATCAGAGTGCTGGCCAGATAGGAGCTGGGGGTCTGGACTCTGAGTCTCAGGAAGTCCCTGGGGTCTCCTTATCTTGTCCAGATGGGAACTCCTCTTGTCCAGAGTTCCAGGGCAGGATGGAAGCTGGGGGCTGGTCTCTGAGTCTCAGGAAGTGGCTGGGATCTCAGGCAAATGGGTATGGGGGCAGGGTGTGGAGACTGCATGGTCTGCCTGCAGTCTTGGAAAAGGGGAGCCTTCCCGCAGGGCCCGCCTAATGGCCTGAAACTGGGGCCAAGTTGGGCAGGTCCTCCCGGGATGGCTGGTGCCCAGGGGTGGGACTCAGGGTGGGCCTCTCTGACTATAACCCCAGGTACTCACCTCTGGTCCAGATGCAAGTTCGGGGGTGGATGGGAGCTGGTCTCTGAGTCTCTGGAACTGGTTGGGGTCTCGGGCCTTGGTTGAGTTCTTAAGAGACAGTTTTCTGAATGTTCCACTAAAAATTCTGTGTAGGAAAGGAATAATGTAGGAAATAACAACAGGGCTAGCTTTTCAAAGTGACTAACCATGAAGTATCGAATTCCTGTGGTGGCAGAGGGTAGGGAGACCCCTGCTGTAAGAGGGGCTTAGGTGTGTCAGAGAAGCCAAAATTGTACATGTAGTAACTCAATATTGGAGTTGCAAGTAGCTTTAGATTTTCCTGTGGTGGTGGAAGCTGTGAAATAGTTTCCCAAGAAGATGGTACCACATAGTCAGCTTTTACGTTTGCCAAGTAACAGAGGGTGGTTACACAGGGGTCTTCTAAAAACAGTGTGTTAGGAAAGAGAACAGAATGCAGATAAAAGTGTGGCAAATTTCTTAAGGCTGCTTGAATCAATCAATAGCCCTCCATCTAATTCAGCAAATTCTTCATCCCTAAAGTAACTGGGGAACAGAGGTCAGTTGTAAAAGAGAAAACAGCACTCCTATCAGCCCCAATTCCCTCATCCATTTGTTTGTAGAAATATTCATAGCAACTTTTTTATAGTGAACAGACCCAAACCAAACCAAACAAAAACAAAACAAAACAAAAAAACCAACAATAACAGCATAAACAACCCCAGTGTCCCTTAGGCACACACACACACACACACACACACACACACACACACACACACACACAATGTTCACCAGTGTCCATGTAGTGGAACATAAGCAGTAAAAAGAAACAAGCTACAGATAGTTGCAAACACCTGAAAATACCTCAAAACATTACACTAAGGGAAGAAGCCAGATACATGGTGTAATTTCATCTGTAGCTCTCATAATCTAGGCAAATCTACAGAGACAGACAGATGCTAATGTCCTGGGGAGGCTTCAGGCAAGGGGGCTTCATGGGTGATAGAACCGTCTTCTCCTGTGGCTGTGGTGACCTTTGTATTGAAAATGCATGTCAATGAGCATGGAATTTCTTAAAATGGGAGCATTGTCTCAGTCAGTGTTCTATTGCTATGAAGAGAAGCTGTGAGCACAGAAACTCATATAAAGCAAAGCATTTATTTGGGATTGCTTACATTTTCAAAGGCTTCGTCTATTGTCATCGTGGTGGAAAGAATGACAGACAGGTAGACATAGTGCTGGAGAAGTAGCTTGACAGTTCTACATCTATATCCAAAGGCAACTGGCCTGGCTTGTGCATCTGAAACCTCGAAGCCCACCCCCAGAGACATATTCTATAACAAGGCCACACCTACTCCAACATGGTCACTCCTCCTAATAGTGCTACTTCCTGGTGACCAAGCATCCAAATCTAAGAGCTTATGAGGGCCATTCTTATTCAAACCACCCCAAGCATGTTAGTGCATGTTGATTAAAACTATAGTGTTGAATTTTTAAAACTCTAAACATTCATATAAATGCACAAGGCTTAGGGAATCTAGAAATATGCAAATGCAGCAAGATTTGGGGCATTTGTTTTCTGTGAGGTTAGCAGAGTCCTATTAGCAGGAAGCATTACTTGTTTGTTTCTGAGAGAGGACCTTGCTATGTTTCCCAGGAGGGTCTTGAAGTCCTTGGCCAGCTAGGTCCTGCTGCCTTGGTCTCCTGAAAGTCTGTTTCATGTTACTGGACTAACTGTGATATGACTGGCCCTTCATCCATTTCTGTGGTTCATTCAGTATGTGTTTATTGAACATATCACAAACTAAACATTTCCCACAGAGTATTAGACTAGACCTCCATATTCAGAAAATTAGTCATTTTTCTAAATATATAGCACCCAGAGAAAGATAAAAATCACAAATTCAATTAACAATAACAAACACATCAAAATGTAAGTCTGACAAGATTTGTATGTAGAAATCAGTTCAGAAACATGAACCACTAAATGTTCGTTTCGAAAAGATTTGCTGACATCATGTAAGAAAATACAAAATCAACATGTAATCTTAACACATGCACCACAAACATGTCCAAATTTAAAGAACTAAACATGACAAAACAACACAAGCGCCTTGGGAGAGCTCAGTGGGAAAGCACTTGCCTAGCACACACAAAGCTCTAAGTTCAGTCCCAAAAAGGGGGAATCACACAAAAGTAGAGCATTAGAAAAGTTCTGTTGGAATAATTTATGATTTAGGACACACTTAAAAAGAAAGATATTCAAATTAAAAGAAAGCCCTTTGAATGAAAATGTTCCCATAAACAGAACTAAAGGCCAACAACAGAGTAGGAAAAAGGTTTGAAACATATACAGCAATAATTATTATCAAAACCACCAGAAATTATAGCTATGAGAAGACATAGGTCAATAAAGAATAAGATAAAAAGGACTTCCCTCTGGTGGAAGCCTTCTACTTCTCCAGACGTCAGGCCAGCATCCTGAATCCTGAGTAAGACTGCCCCTCACCTGGCTGGTGCTTATCCAGCATAACTCCAACTGCCTTTCTCTCCTCATCATCATATTCTGGCCCACACCTCTAGCAGAAGGCATCTACTCCACCAGAGGCCAGGCCAGCATCCTGAATACCAAAGACCAGACCAACTCCCTGAAAACCAGGGAGAAGCCTCCTATACCACCAACTCAATAAATCCATGGGAGTCTGCTTAAAGAGTATTAGGGAAATTTATTCAGTTAAATTGAGAAAATATATTCATAAAGAATACAGAATGGAGTAGACAGCTGAAGTTGTCCTCTGATCTGACCCAGAGCAAATCCACCTGGCAGCTTGATCAGACCAGGAAGCACACAGCAAGGAGAAGGGGCTCGTGACCCTTCTCACTTCCCTTGTAAGAGGTCACATACAACAGCAAGAAGCACCTCCTCCTTCGGGCCCTGTAGCCCAAGGTCATGGGAGGAGCAAATACCACTACATTTCCCCTTTTTGTCTAAATAAGAAGGTTCTAAACTTAATGCAAACAATATACAATAAGAATGACTATCAAGTATTGTCCAGGAAAAAACAAAGGGTAATCACATAAACAAAAATGGAACTACAACCAACAAGAGCAACATCAAATAAGAAAGACATGCTAAATGTCCAGAATTGTCCAGATCACAGGTAATGACAACTTACCAAGATTACTCCAATAGCTGTCCTGCCTTGAAGATTCTAACTCTAGTACTAATATGTTATAGCTAAGATATGAGAAGATTGTAACTATAACTATCTACTCTTCAACTCCATCAAAGACCTGAGAAGGAACATAATAATACCTGACAAAAAAAGAAAATCCAAGCAAGCAATTTCCAAAACTCTTGCCAGATTAGACAGACACAGCTGGCAGCATGGCCAGCCACCTCAAGTTTCTCAGCATAATTGGGGCATCCAGTTTGGATACAGGCCTAGAATATCTGCCTGACCATTTTTAGAATCAGGAATTTTGAAAGACCATCTTACCATGTTTTGGCAAGGTTCAGCAGTCATTTTTCCTTGTGTCCTGCTCAACCAGAAAGGACAGCCTTCATACTGTCAGCAGTTGAGGCAAGGGCAATTTTTTGCCCAGTAGGCCATTTTGTGCCAAGAAGAAGACAAACTTTCAAGCAGAAATGTCTAGGAAGCCCAACATTCTCTTGGTATCAGATCAGTGCTTCCAGGAGCAATTGTGTCTCTTGTCAACAGAATTCTAAGTTATCAAAATATTTAAATGCCATATTCTCTAGGTCTATGGCGTGTTTGATGATTACCTATTCATCTGACATATGTTTCTGTACATCTGGAGAACCTAACTAACATAACTATAGAAATGACAAGCATGGGTAACTATAGCTCTGTAAGTCTTCTCTACTTAAATAACCTAAGGACTAAGGCTTCACATTAGCAAGATAAACAGTCTGTAAGCAGATGTATAAGGACGATGACCTCAAAATTGTGACAATACACAAAATATCTTAAACAGAGGTAGAAATGTATAGTGCAATATGCAATATGACAACAATATCTTTATTATGTATCAATATATAAAATATCCTAAACAGAAGTAGAACATACATATAATATGACAAATATAATTTTATATTTATATCAATATACAAAATATTTTAAATAGGAATAGAAATACACATATAATAATACAACAAATATAGTTTTGTATTTGTATCAATATACAAATTATCTTAAATTGGAATATAATAGCTTACATTTGTATCAAGTATACAAGAATCTATATCAATGCAAATTATTCAAGGCTGATAGTTTGCTAAATCAGTTTACTAGTGGGTACAATAATCTACTTTAATATGCTATACCTATCCATTCCCCTTTTTCTTTTCTAAAGGAAAATACTGAGTCTAAATTGTATTGTTCTACCCCCAACCCTATAACCATCCATCTATAACTCTGAGAAAAACAAAACCTTTGGGAGAGGGGGGTCATTTTCTTAGAATTTCTTCCTGCTGTTTAGGGTATCTCTATGGAGTCCTGTAAGAAAGCTTAGATAGTTAGGTCTCAATAGGACTAACTGTAGAGTCTGCAGCAAGTCTTAGAGTAATGGGTAAGATTGCCTGAGATTCTAGCTAGAAGTGTGATATGATGGACCATCTCATCTTAGAACTGTCCTGAAGCTATCAGTACAAGGCTAATCACTGAGTAATGTTCTTAGGTACAATGGCATCTTTCTGGACACAGTAGAATCCTTGTTGTGGGGCCCCATCTTCCTTCTGGAGACTTCAGAGATTGCTATTGGAAAGACTTATTTTTCATTGTGGAAAACTTGAACATTATTAATATTGAAATGGAAAGTTTGAATCTTAAGGTAACATGACATGTGAGGAAGGATTCTGAAAAATCAAGAATAAGCATGGAGAGAAATAGAATCTTGATAACAATAGTCCCTAGATTATTGGTTTTCTTCTGTCTCATACCAGTTGGCTCTTCTGATATGAGACAGAATCTTCTCATTTTTTCTTTTAGCAACATGCTTGGGTTTAGAGGAGAGAGCCACATTCCAACTCCAAAGCCAGCTTGATTTATTTGAATTGGGACCACAACTTATCTAGAGTTAAAGAGATATAGATGTTAGGCAGTGAAATATTGTCTAGGTGTCCATGGCCTTATGATTTCTTGAATAACGGTTACTTCTATTATCCTGTAAAGACAAAAACAAAAACAAAAACAAACCAGAACCCTGCCCTTCCCCTTGTTTGTTGAGTTTTCCTTACAACTTGTAGAGCTGTCACATCAGTGCATGAGCCATCACTTCTCCTCATCAAGGGGTTTCTCCTGTTCAAAGTAAATTTTTATTAATTTTGTTGGTATCCACAGCTTTTCTTCTCCTGCATAAACAAAAGCAAAACTTCTTCCCCAACATAGGGTGCATCTTGGTTTTCATTCCAAGGTCAACACGTTTGAAGTTAACTTGTTGGTTTAGCTAAGGAGATTTTTCTGTTGTCCAGTGTCTCTCTGCAGTTGTTGTTCCTTTCTCAACAGCATTGAGAAAATTCAAGGCTAATAAAGCATTATGTAATCTATTTCTAGGAGTCATTGTTACCTCTTTCTGTTTATTTAGCATATCCTTTAAAGTTCAATTGGATCTTTCTATGGCTGCTTGACCTGTGGGATTGTGTGGTATGCCTGCAATATGCTTTATATTGTAATAAGAAAAAAAACTGTCCCATTTTATTGGAGATGTATGCTGGAGTATTGTCAGTCTTAATGTGTACAGGTATTCCATGACAGCCATAAATTCTAATAGGAGTGTAAGCACAGAATCAGCCTTTTCGGAACTCATAGGAGTTGCCCATTGAAATCCTGAAAAGGTGTCAGTGGTATGGTGTACATATTTTAATCTTCAAAATTCTGCTAAATGAAGCCCATCCATCTGCCAAATTTAATTTTCCTTCTATACCTTTGGGATTGCTTCCTGCAGGTAATAAAGTTTGGTTATAGAAGGAACAAGTAGGACTTTTTTTTACAATTTCCTTGGCTTGCTGTCAAGTGATGGAAAAGTCCCTTTTCAAACCTTTGCTTTTTACATCATGTTTCTTATGAAATTCTGAGTCTTCTGGCACATTACCTACTAATAATTGATGAATCTCATCATTACCTTGTGCTAGAGGACCTGGCACACCCGTATATGATCTGATGTTTTAGATAGATAGATAGATAGATAGATAGATAGATAGATAGATAGATATTCCTATTTCTGATTATTTCCTGTAATTGTATAAACAGTGAAGTTAAGTTTGTATCATCAGAATTTAAATTCATCAGTTTCAATATGTAAAACAACTCTCTCTGCATATTGAGAGTCAATGACTATATTGAGAGGTTCCATAAAGTCCATTAGTACTATAATGCTATATATTTCTGCCTTTTGTACAGAATTGTAGGGGCTTTGAACTATTTTACTTAAGTCTCCTGATTTATATCCTGCCTTTCCTGATTTTTTTGCATCAGTATAGAATGTAGGGACTCCAGAGATTGGTTTTTGCCATACAACACGAAGAAGGATGCATTCAGTTCTTTTTGTGAATTCTATTCTCTTGCTTTGGGGACAACAATTGTTAATCTCTCCCAAAAGCTACTGCTACTTCATTATCTTTACATAAAGAGGAAATTGCCTCATTAGTTAAAGGTTCTATAATTTCTGCTGGGTCCATTCCTGTCAACTGACAAAGTCTTAATTTTTCTTTTAGAAGCAAATCAAAGATCTTTTCTACATACGTCTTTAACTTCTTACTCAGTTTACATGGTAGAAATATCCCTTCCAATATAATATCTTCTCTTTGCATCAAAATCCTTGTGGGGGGTGTCTGGAGGGGAATATGACCAGAATACAGTTAAGTTCTGGATTCATATGATCCAGATGCACCTCTCTTATTTTCTTTTCTACTAGAGCTAATTCTTTCTGAGGTCAGCTGATAACTCTCTTGGACTATTTAAGTCCTTGTCCCCTTTTAGGGTATTGGCCAAATTTACTAGTCCATCTTCAGGTATTCCAATGATGGTGTGTGTGTGTTGGAAATGCTTCCTAACAATTTTTGAAAATCATTAAGAATCCACAATCAATTTCTCCTGAGTTGTACCTTTTGGGGGTCTAATTTTTTGTAGAGCTATCTTATATCCTAACTAATTAATAAAATTTCCTCTTTGTATTTTTTTCAGGAGCAATTTGTAATCCTCAGTGAGGCAAAATTTTCTTTACTTCTTCAAATATGTTTTCTAAGGTGCCTAACATTGGATCAGCTAATAAAATATCATTTGTATAATGGTGGGTTATAGATTGTGGAAATTTTGTACAAATTATTTCCAACAGTTTTTGCACAAAATTTGGGACGGGGTAGGGCTCTCCCTGTGGGGGAGCCTTCCATTGATATCTCTTGACTGGCTGGGAATTATTATAAGTAGGTACTGTGAAAGCAAATCTTTCTCTATCCTTTTATTGTAGAGGTATGGTAAAGAAACAGTCTTTCAAGTCAATAACTATAATAGACAATTCTTTGGGTAATAGGGAGGGCAAGGGCATCCCATTCTGTAGAGAGCCTTGTGGCATGATCTTATTAATAAAAAAAAAAATCCAGAGCTTGATATTGGAGTGAATGCTGAAAGATCAGAGAAACAAAGGAACAAGCCACCTCCTATCTCTAGGACTCCTCAGCCTAAAAACCTTTCCTCAGCTGAAAGACTAGTTTCTGTATCCTCACACCCTATATACCTTTCTCTGCCCACTAGTACCATTTCCTGTCTCAACTTTCCTAGTGCTAGAATTAAAGGCATGTGACTCCCAAGTGTGGGGTTAAAGTTGTGTGTCACCGCTGCCTGTCTGTGTTTTTCTCCCAGACTAAATCCATCTCATGTAATCCAAGGTAGCTTTGAACTTACAGAGATCCAGATGAATCTCTGCTTCCCTGGTGCTAAAAGGTGTGTGCCACTACTACCTGGTTTCTATGTGTAATTTGTGGCTTGTTCTGTTCTCTGATCTTCAGGCAAATTTATTAGGGTACACAATATATTACCACATTTCCCCTTTTTGTCTAAAATAATAAAAGGTTATAACTAATATAAGAAAAAGTATATACAATTAAGTATATACAGTGTATACAGCCAAGAATTACATTAATAATGTCCATTCCATTAACATTTGACGGATTCAGAGAAAATATTCCATTATTTATCCTATTTCATGAATCCAAAATGTTGTACCTAATTCACGTTCTATCCTAACTTGCATTACTAAGTGATTACTATCTTTTGATGTCTTTCAAACTTATACAATTTACACCTCTTTAGTGAATTTCTTCTTTGAATTTGTTAACAAGAAAAACTATAACTATCTAGTCTTCAGCTCCCTCAGAGACCCAAGAAGGAAATAATATTATGTAAGTAAGTAGGAAGTACAAGCAAGCAACTTCCAAAACATGTGAGAAATGACAGAAACAGCTGGCTGCCTGAACAGTCACCCAAGGTTTCTCTGCAACACTGGGGCATCCCTCTTCAGCCTACAGGCCTAGCATATCTGACAGACTCATCTGTGAAGCAGGATTTTCTGGAGGGCTGTCCTACTTTGTTTTGGCAAAGTTCAGCTATCCTTTCTTTTGTGTCCTGCTTGTCCATTTTTGATAGCATATTGTCAGCAGTCAAGGCAAGGGCACTTTATTTCCCAGTGGCTAACTTGCCACGAAGAAAGTAAACTCCATATGGAGTTTTCTTAAATGCCCATCATCTTCTCTGAAGTAGATTGTGCTGCCAGGAGCAGACATGTCTCATTGTTGTAAAAAAGAAAAATCTATGTTATTAAAACATCTTAAATGCCATATTCTATAGGTCTCTGAGGTGTTTGAAGATGACATGTCTATCTAAAATATATTATCTAATCAGACTAGAAGTTCATTGGTACTAACTAACTACTAACATTTACTTCTTTATATACTAATCAGTTGGTAATAATAACTTTCAAGGACTAGCAATTTGCATTACATTGTTAAATGAGCTGTATGGGTACAATATCTTGAACAAGATTAGAAATGTATATACAGTATGTTCTAACAAAAATAATCTCAAATTTGTATCAATATACAAAAATCCAATCCAATGTAAAATATTTAAAAACTTATAGTTGCTCTTTAAAAGTAGATTCAATAATCTATCTTTTTATCTTATCAAATTCATAGTCTTCCTTTTTTTCTTTTCAGAGTACAAGCACATATACAAAACTCAAGCCCCAAACTTGGGCAGCAAACCTCTGCTGGACCAGAGGCCATCTAGACCATCAGAAGTCTAGCCCAACACAGATGGAGACCCTCTACATAACCACAGGCCACAACAGCCAGAAGACCACAGAGCAAACAAAAACCAAGGTAGAAAACAACCATTCAACAAAGACAAATCCAGAAATTATTGACTAGACCTATAATCACTCCAAATCCAGTCTAAACTCAAGTGTAAGAAAACAAACAACAGTCAGGTCAATATGTCACCATGGAGCCCAACCATACCACTATAGCAAGCTCCAAATATCCTAAAAAAGCTGAAACACAAGAAAATGACCTTAAAACCAGCTTGATGATGATGATGATAAAGGTCCTTAAAAAGGAAATGAATAAATCCCTTAAATAAATCAAGGAAAGGACAATCAAAAAATTGGAGGAAATCAATGAAACTTTTTTAAAGTGTCAAGAAAACCAAGAAAGAAAAAACAAACAATTAAAAAAAAACTATTTGAGACCTGAAAATAGAAATAGAAGAAATAAAGAAAACATAAACTGAGGGGAATCTGGAAATGGAAAATCTAGGTAAGCAAACAGGAATTATGGATGCAAGCATCACCAACAGAATACAAGAAATGGAAGAGAGAATCTCAGGTGTTGAAGACACAATACATAAAATAGATACATCAGTAAAAAAAAAAAAATTAAATCTAAAAATGTCAAGACCAAACATAAGAATAATAGGGATAAACGAAGGAGAAGATTCCCAGCTCAAAGGCCCAGAAAATATTTTTAACAAAATCACAGAAGAAAAGTTTCCTAATCTAAGGAAGGACATACCTATACAGATTCAAGAAGTTTACAGAACACCAAATGGATTGGACCAGAACAAAATACACTTCACCACATAATAATCAAAACACTAAACACATAGAACAAGGACAGAATAGTGAAAGCTGCAAGTGAAAAATTCCAAATAGCATATAAAGGCAGACCTATTAGGATTACACCCAACTTCTGAATGGAGACTCTAAAAGGCAGGAGGGCCTGAACAGATGTGCTGCAGACTTTAAGAGACCACAGATGCCAGCCCAGACTAATATACCCAGCAAAACTTTCAATCACTATAGATGGAGAAGACAAGATAAAGCCATGATAAAGTCAAATTTAAACAATAGCTGTTCATAAATCCAGCCCTACAAAAGGTGCTAGGAGGAAAACTCCAACCCAAGAAGTTAACTACACCCATAAAAACACAGGCAATAAACAATCTTGCACCAGCATAACCCAAAGAAAGAAGACACACACACCATACACATAAACATACACACACACTACTGCTATCAACAACTACAACAAAAATAACAAAAATTAACAATCATCAGTCATTGATATCTCTTAATACTAATAGACTCAGTTCTCCAATAAAAAGACACAGACTAACAGAATGGATGTGAAAATGGGATCCATCCTTCTGCTGCATAAAAGAAACATACCTCAACATCAAAGTTAAATATTACCTCAGAGTGAAAGATTGGAACAAGATGTTCCAAGCAAATGGACCTAAGAAGCAAGCTGGTGAAGTTATTATAATATCTAACAAAAGAGACTTCCAACCAAAATTTTATAAAAGAGATGGGGAAGGACACTTCATACTCATTAAAGGTGACATCTCAGTTCTCAACATCTGTGCACCAAAGACAAGGGCACCCATATTTGTAAAATAAACACTACTAGAGCTGAAATCCTACATTGCCCCTCACACAGTGATAGTGGGAGACTTCAATACCACTCTCCAAACAATGAACAGATCATCCAGACAAAAACAAAACAGAGAGATATTGGAGCTAACAGGCACTATGACCCAAATGGACCTAACAGATATCTACAGAACATTTCACCCAAACACCAAAAGAATAAACTTTCTTTTCAGTACCTCATGGAACATTCTCAAAAATTGACCACATACTGGGCCACAAAGCAAGTCTCAACAGATACAAGAACATTGGAATAATCCCCTGTATCTTATCGTACCACCATGAATTAAGCTGGATGTCAACAACAGAAATCTTACAAACTGAACAACTCTTTACTGAATGAAAAATGGGTCAAGAAAGAAATAAAGAGAGAAGTTAAAGACTTCCTAGAATTCAATGAAAATTAGTGCACAGCATACCCAAACTTATGGGACACAATGAATGTGGTGCTCAGTTCACAGCACTAAGTGCCTTCATGAAGAATTTAGAGAGCTCTCACACTAGTTACTGAACAGCACTCCTGAAACACCCAGAACAAAAAGAAGCAAACACACTCAAGAGAAGCAGACTGCAGAAAATAATCAAACACAGGGCTGCAATCAATAAAATAGAAACAAAAAAGAGCAATGCAAAGAATCAGTGAAATAAAGAGTTGGATTTTGAGAAAATCAACAAGATAGACAAACCCTAATCCAAACTAAGTAAAAGTCAGAGAGAGAATATCCAAATTAAGAAAACCAAAAAAGGAAAAGAGGGACCTAACAAGAGACACTGAGGAAATTCAGAGAATCATTATGTCATACTTCAAAAATCTGTACTTCACAAAATTGAAAAAAAATCTAAAATAAATGGAAAAATCTTCTAATAGATACCATTTGCCAAAATTAAATCAAAATCAGATACACAATATAAATAAACCTATAATCCCTAAGGAAATAGAAACAGTCACTAAAACTCTCCCATCCAAAAAATTCACAGGGACAGATGATTTTAGCACAGAATTCTACCAGAATTTCAAAGAACTAATAGCAATACTCCTCAAATTATTCCACAAAATAGCAACAGAAGGAACTGAAAAGTTTCTGCACTCTGATAAGCCTCTCCATTGATGCAGCAACCCAAAACATACCAAATTAGAAAAGGTCCCAGTTGCCAGGCAGTGGTGGCACAAGCCTTTAATCCCAGCACTTGGGAGGCAGAGGCAGGTGGATCTCTGAGTTCGAGGCCAGCCTGGTCTCCAAAGCAAGTTCTAGGAAAGGTGCAAAGCTACACAGAGAAACCCTGTCTCAAAAAGCCAAAAGAAAGAAAAAAAGAGGGAGGGAGGGAGGAAGGGAGGGAGAGAGGGAGGGAGGGAGGAAGAGAGAGAGAAAGAAAGAAAGAAAGGAAGGAAGGAAGGAAGGAAGGAAGGAAGGAAGGAAGGAAGAAAGAAAGAAAAGAAAAGAAAAGAAAAGAAAAGAAAGAAAGAAAGAAAGAAAGAAAGAAAGAAAGAAAGAAAGAAAGAAAAGAAAGAAAGAAAAAGTCCCAGTTTAATGGTAAAGCCTTCCCTGGTGATTTTCTGCCTCCCCAGAGAGGAGATGGTGAAGAAAGACCAAAAACTCACATGTCTGTTTTCTGGAGTGCAGTTTAAATATCCTGTGGAAGTGGTCTTGAGCATCTTTAGGGGAGAAGCTGTGTCTGGTAGGATTTTCTTAGGGGCACAGTCTGGGCAGAGAGGTACGGCTTCTACCAGAACAGGAACATTGCCAAATTCTTTTTATGAGGCCACAGTCAGCCTGATACCCAAACTACACAAAGACTCAACACAGAAAGGGAATTACAGACCAATTTCCCTAATGAACATAGATGCTAAAATACTCACAAACCAAAACCAAGAACACATTAAAAAGATTAAGTAGGTTTCATCTCAGGGATGCAGAGATAGTTCACTGTATGAAAATCTGTCAGTGTAATCTACCGTATCAATAAGCTGAAAGAAAAAAATACACATGATCATCTCATTAGATGCTGAAAAAACTTTTAATAAAATCCAACACCCCTTCATGATAAAAGTCCTACAGAGATCAGGAATACAAGGGACATACCTCAGCATAATAAAGGTAATTTACAGGAAACCTATAGCCAACATCAAATTAAATGAAGGTGACTTAAAGCAATTCTACTAAAATCAGGAACAAGGCAAGGCTATCCACTCTCTCTAAAACTATTCAATATAGTTCTTGAAGTTCTAGCTAAAGTAAAAAACCAACAAAAGGAGGCAAAGGGGATACAAATTTGAAAAGAAGAAGTCGAAGTATCATTATTCATAGATGATATATAGTGTATGTAAGCAACCTCAAAAATTATACCAGGGAACTCATGCAGCTGATAAACATTTTTAGTGAAGTAACTGAATACAAGATAAACCCAAAAGATTAACAGCCCTCCTGTATACAAACAATAAATGAATTGAAAAAGAAATCAGGGTACCAGCACCTTTACAATAGCCACAAATAATATAAAATATCTTAGTGTACTCTAACCAAGTAAGTGAAAGACTTGTATAACAAGATTTTTAAGTCTTTGAAGAAAGAAATTGGAGAAGATATCAGAAGATGGAAAGATCTCCCATGCTCATGGACCAGTAGGATTAACATAGTAAAAATGGCCAAGAGCAGTCTACAGATTCAATGCAATCTCCATTAAAGTTCCAACACAATTCTTTACAGACAGTGAAAGAACAACACTAACTTCATATGGAAAACAAAAAACCCAGGATAGCTAAAACAATCCTACCCAATAAAAGAACTTCTGGAGGTATTAATATCCCTGATTCAAACTCTACTACAGAGTTATAGTAATAAAAATAGAATAGTATTTGCATAAAAACAGACAGGTGAATCAATGGAATCAAATCACATACACAAATGTAAATCCACATACCTATGCACACCTGATTTTTGACAAAGAAGCCAAAATTATACAATGGAAAAAAAGAAAGCAACTTCAAAAATGGTGCTGGCACTACTGGCTGTCTACATGTAAAAGAATTCAAATAGATCCATATCTATCACCCTGCACAAAACTCAAGTCCAAGTGGGTCAAAGACCTCAATATAAATCCAGATATACTGAACCTGATAGAAAAGAAAGAGAGAAATAGTCTTGTACACATTAGTACAGGAGACAACTTCCTAAATAGAACACCAATAGCACAGGCACTAAGATCAATAATTAATAAATGGGACCTCATGGAGCTAAAAATTTTATAAGGCAATGGACACTGTCAATAGGACAACACAGCTGACCACTGAATGGAAAAGATTTTCATCAACCCCACATTTGATAAAGGATTGATTTCTAAAATACATAAATAACTCAAGAAACCAGATATCAAAAAAACAAATAATCCAGTTAAAAAATGGGAATCAGATATAGAGAATTCTCAACAGAAGAATCTCAAATTTCTGAGAAGCACATAAAGAAATGTTCAGCATCTCTGGTGGTTTGACAAAAAAATGACCCCCAAAGGGACTGGCATATTAGGAAGTGTGGCTTTGTTAGAGTAGGTATGGCTTTGTTGGAGGAAGTGTGTCACCGTGGAAGTGGGCTTTGAGGTCTCATATATGCTCAAGACATGCCTACTGTCTCAGAGAATTTCCTGTTGCCTGTAAGTCAAGATGTTAAGAACTCCCAGCTCCAGCACCATATATGCCTGCATGCTGCCTTGATTCCCACCATGATGGTAATAGACTAAACCTCTGAACTGAAAGCAAGCCACCCCAGTTAAATGTTTTCCTTTATAAGAATTGCATGGTCATAGTGTCTCTTTACAGCAATAGAAATCCTAAGACAGCATCCTTGGCCATCAGAGAAATGCAAATCAAAAACAATTCTGTGATCCCATCTTACACTTGTCAGAATGGCTAAGATAAAAAAACAATAACAATAGTGCTGGAGAGGATATGGAGCAAGGTGAACATGCCTCCATTGCTAGTGCAAACTTGGAACAGTCACTTTAGGAATCAATATGCCAGTTTCTCAGAAAATTTGGAATTGATCTACCCCAAGACCCAATTATACCACTCTTGGGCATACACCCAAAGGATATTCAATCATACCACAAGGGCATGTGCTCAACTACGTTCATAGCAGCTTTATTCATAATAACCAGAACCTGAAAATTACCTATATGTCCTTCAACTGAAGAATAGATAATGAAAATGTGTTACATTTACACAATAGAGTATTACTCAGCTGTTAAAAACAACATCATGAAATTTGCAGGCAAATGGGTGGAGCTAGAAAAGATCATCCCAAGTGAGATAATCTGGATGCAGAAAGACAAACATGGCATATAATTACTTATAAGTGGATATTAGTAGTAAAGTAAAGGATAACCATGCTACAATCCACAGGCTCAGAAAGGCTAGGTAACAAGGGGGGCTCAAGGCACGGATACTTGAATCTCCCTGGGAAGGGGAAATATAAGAAATCTCATGGGTAGTCTGGGGCAGGTGAGGATGGGAACATGAGAGATCAGATGGGGGAGGGATGGAGAGGGAGAGTACTAAAAGAGATGACTGGAAAGGGGGGACATTTTGGGGTGAGGTAGAAATCTGATGCAAGGAAAACTTTCAGGAATCTACAAGGATGACCCCATCTAAGACTCCTAGAAATAGGGTATATATGACCTGAATTAGCCACTTCCTGTGACCAGGCAAGATTTCCAGTGGAAGGATTGGGACACCAACCTAACAACACAACCTTCAACCTACAGTCTATCCTGCCTATGGGATGTGCTGGAATAGGAATGAGACAGAGGATATGGGAGTGGCCAACCAAGGACTGATCCAGCCTCAGACCCATGCCATGAGAGTAAGCCAGCCCATTCCTGACACTGCCTGGAGAGCCAAGAACCACAGGCTGGATGTCCCAGAGACCTACCATAGAACCAAACATGACTGGAGAAAAACAAATGTCAATGTAATTATTCCTAACAATATTCTGCTGTACTCATAGACTGGCACCTAGCCCAGTTGTCATCAGAGAGGCTTCACCCAGCAACTGATGGAAACGGATGCAGACTTGCAGCCAAAGATTAGGCTGAGCTCAGGGAATCCTGCAGAAGAGAAAGAGGAAGGATTGTAGGAGTCAGAGGGGTCAATGACACTACAAGAAAGCCCACAGAATCAACTAACCTGGGCCCATAGGGGCTCACAGAGAATGAACCAACACCCAGGGAGCCTTCATGGTACTGACCTGGGCTGTCTGTATATATGTGACAATTGTATAGCTTGGTCTTCTTATGGTACTCCTAACAGTGGAAATGGGCTGTCTCTGACTCTTTTGCTGGCATTTGAGACCCTACTCCTCATACTGGGTCATCCTGCCCAGTCTTAATATAAGGGGAGGTGCTTGGTCTTACCACAACTTGATACTCCATGTTTTGGGATATCCACGGGAGGCCAGCCCTTTTCTGAATAAAAATGGAGGAGGAGAGAAAACTGTGGTTGAGATGTAAAATAAATAATGATTTTAAAAATAGGAGAAGAGGTATGAACCAACAAAGAATTACAGAAACACAACCAATACATTATTCTTCCGTTTACTTGACAGTTACTGAATCCTCTATAAGTGAATCACTGTCCTAGTAGGAGCGTTCATCAGGAAACAGGAACTGCAGAATGAAAATAGAGAATTAAAGTAACAAATATAACTTTCTCATCATTGGCAAAAGTCTGCAGAGATTGATAATATCAGCTGCTAGTGGGCTATAGGAATGCACATGTGGATGAAGCTCAGAAGTGTAAATTATCATAGTCTTTTGAAATGTAGATCAGGACTATATCAAAAGTTTAACTATTCATGTGATTTTCCTGATCTATCCTACATAAATATTCATATGTTGTGCAGAGTTATACAAGGATATGCACTGGAGCATCACTTATGATTGAAAAGAAATTGGAAAGGGTCTATGTTATGTCTTAGACAGGAAACATCCCCTACAGGCTTGCACATTAGAAGCACTGGTCCCTAACTGATGGTGCTATTTGGGGAAGTGTTAGACACTGTGGTTGGCAGTGACTAGACTGAGGAGCAGGTGACAGATGGTATGTCCTTGAAGGGTCTATCTTGTCCTGGTTTCTCTTGACCCTCTCTTTCTAAATGAGTCTACTTCAATATATCCATGATGTGGGACTTTACAACAAGTGCAGAAACAATGGAGCCATGTCGTGGATGAAGCTCTGAAATTGAGCTGAAATAAGTCTTTATTCATGCAGCAGTTCTCTCAGATACCTGTCACAGAGACAGAAAACTGTGTCTGCTCCATAACAACACTTTAGAAGCTTTGTGACGTACAGACCATAGAACATTCAGCTGCCTTTTAAAACTATAATAGATACAAATAATGATATAAAAAATTAGTTATTGTGCAAAAAAAAGTTGCAAAACAATTTGTGTTTAATAAAAGGCATGTGTGTAGATACAGCTGTGCTTTTAATGCACCCTGCAGGAATAATGAAGACATTTCACAGCTCACATGACTGTGAATGTCTGTGGTGGTGAGAAGAAGGGAGAGGGAGTGGGACATTAAGGTCCCCTGCACATACTAGCAAGCAGGTTGGAGAGACATTCCGAGTACGTATGGCCTTGGGATCAAGCACATGCTTTCAAACTCCAGTTCTGCTGCTTTTCAGGAACACAAATCCAGCATTTCCTATAAAATAAATATGGTACATATGTCGCAAAATTCCTAGAATTCTAAGAATTAATTTAGGTAATCCAGGAAAAATGCTCTTTAGATATATAGAATATACAATAGTCAGTATTAAAATTTTTAATCATTTGAATAATTACAATGAAATATATTATATGATATTTGTACCACTGGAAAATCACAATCCAAAACACTTTTCAGCAGAGGATAGAAGTTGAGAGTCTGAGAATTTAGAAGAAACACAAATCTTTGCTAGCATTCTACTATTCAGAAACATCTCCTCCCCTGACTATGATACATGCAAGCATGTATATCACAGGTCATGTTGGATAGACCCACAACTCAAAACTGACATTACATTTCCTTCTATTAAAACATGTATAGAAAATAGAAGTATATATGGACCAAGTAACCGAGTTAAATATTAACACTTTTTTAGATCAACATTTCCATAGACTGTATGCCCGGCTTATCAGCATCCACCAAAGACAAGAGGGAACAAACTAGAAGGAGAGCCACAAGAGGGAGCAGCAGTGAGTCAGGAGGACAATAGAACACAGGAGATAAGAATTTGGGATACTATAGGTGGGCTGGTTTAAACTGGGGGCTGGAGCCAGAGAGACGCAGGAGTGTGGAGCGGAGCTAGTAGGAATGAAAATGTCATACGGAAACAAAAAGGGATGAGAATAGAATTGTCACTACTCTGCTTTTCCATGTTGAATTCCAGTGCTCTGATCATGCAGGCTTTTCTCACTGGATCCCCTTCCAGAACTTCTCCGATCCTTTCTCCAAAAGCTGTGCATGCTTTATAGATGGGTTCCTAAATAACTGTTAGTTTTTACTGCTAACCTGAATGGAATTTCTAGAGAGTGGGTGTTGGTGTGAAAGAGGAAGAAATATCTTACCCAGAGATCCACAAAACATCAAAGTTTAAAACAGTAACTCACACCACCATCCACTTCCTTCCCCTTGAGAAGTAGGACTTAGCGAAATCTCATGTATCCCGTTAGCTCTTCCCCTCCTCGCTTCTTCACAGTATAAGTGCTGAATTATAGTGTCCTCTGCTCAGACTCAAAACTATTTTCTAGTGCAATAGACCAAATTGCACTCCACCATTCCCTGACTGGGTGCTTTCTGTCATTCCGGGCTGTTGAGAACACTTGGTGCGAGCCATATTTTAATACCACAGCTGTTGTTTTTTAACAGACAAATAAAAGTTATACATTTGTAGCCTACACATGTGTATCGTGGGATGGCTAAATTGATATGCATTGGGTTGAATGCTAGCTTTGGTGGTGAAAACACAATTTTCTCTCTTACCAATTTTCAAGTGTGTGACAGACTTTACAACCGTTCTACTCCTGCTGGGTTTGTTGTTGTTTTGTTAGCAGAGGTTGATGATGTAAGATTCCACATGTGAGATCATACAGCATTTGTCTTGCTAGACCTGTTGGTTTCACATAGAATCACAGCATGTCTCCAGGATAGGTGTGGTCCCAAGTAGCTGGCTTTCTGTCTTTTGAAAGTTGACTTACATTCCATCAAGTGTGTGTTCATGTTCTTTGTTCATTCATCCACCTTAGCTGGATGTTGTGTTGTTAGTAGTGGCTGTCAAGACAAAAGGCTGCCATGAAAAAAGGGCAGGTGTCATTTTAGCACTCTGCCCAGTAGAGAGCTTAGAAAACCAAATAGCCTTTATTTCTTGTGAGGAAATCCCATACTGTTCTCCTTAAAGGCTATACTATTTTGCATTGCAACCAACAGTTTGGAAAGATACCTATTTTCTCCTCATTTTCAGCGATACTTGTTATCTTTTAGTCTTTTTTAATAATAGCCACCCTAACAGGTATGAAATGATATCCCACTGTACTTTTAATGTGCATTTCCCTAAAGATTCAGGGTATTAGTGTTTTTTCACATACCTGTTGACCAATGGTCTGCTGACCATTCTAGATGAATGGCTATTTAGATCTTTTCCCATTTTCAAACTGGGCTATCCATTGTCCTACTATTTAGTTGTTTGAGTTCCTTATTTCGGATGTCAACTCTTTATCAGCTGCGTGATTTGCAACTATTCCCCCCATCCTGTAGGTTGCTTCCTCACTCTTTCAATGGGTTCCTTCACTATGAAGAAGGTTTTTAATGTGGTGTAATCCTGTTTGCTTGGTTTCTATTGTTGTGATGTTGTTGTTCTTTGGTGTTATATCAAAAAACGTATTGCCAGACTGCTATCAGAGACCAAGTCAATAGACCCATGCAGTAGAACAATGTGATAGCGTTTTCCTCTAGTTATCCTCCGGTAATTTGCAGTTTCATATGTGTCTCTAAGTCTCTAGACCATTTTTAGTTTAGTTCTGCTCTGTTTTCAGACAGTGTGAGGTAAGGATTTTAGCTGAAGTACTGGGATACCTCTGCATTCATTTGTTTGTCTCAAACTTTCTTTGGTTGTTCAAAGACATTTGTGGTTCTATAAGAATATTAGAATTGTTTTTTTATTCCTTTGAAAATGCCATTGGAATTTTGATGGAAATTGCATCATCTGTGGATGACTACGAGCAATTTTATTAATGTTTGTTCACTCCATGAATATTCTGGATAGCATTCCATTTTGGCCTTCAACTTCTTTAGTTTTTCATTTGCATGTCTTTGAGCTTCTCGGTTAAATTCCTACAGAGCTTTTGTAGTTATTAAGAAGAACTTTTCATTTCCTTTTCAGGTGATTCATTGTCAGTAGATGATTTGACATCTTCTAACACTGGATTTGTTGTCTGACTCTGTGTACTGCACTGTTTAAATACACACGCACATGCAAATTTGAGTGCAAGTATGTGGCAGACAGAGTTGAGTCTTGCTTGCTATTCCTCAAAATGTCCCTCACTATTTTTAAGGCAAGGCACTCACTGAACCTGAAGCTGATTGGGCTACAGTGACTGGCCAATGAGCCCTGGGGCTGCGCTCCTCATTAGAAGTTCATACTCTCATGCCTGGCTTGTTATGTGGTCCTGAATATCAAACTCCAGTCTTTATGCTTGCATAGTAAGTACTTGATGGGCTCAGCCATTTCCTCAGTTCCCCATCACAGTTTCAATTCATGTCTCACCAATACGACTAGAATGAGTACATTTTCCATATTTTTGCCTGTCTGTTATTTGTTTCAATCTCTTTTGTGAGATGCCTGTTCACATTTTTCAGCCATTTACTATTGGTGTCTCCTTTTCATTGATTTGCAAGGTTTCATTGCATATTTTGAATATTAATCAGTTTTGGTTGCATCTGTCACTTGCTTGGTTATTCCTTTCACATGGCTCTTGAAAGAAAAGGTACTCATTTTAAAGGAGGTGAGTCTGAAACCCATGCTGCTCCACAGCATGAAGCTAATCTCTCGCATTGCCTTCTAAAAGTTGTATTGCTTTGCTCTAAAAATTTTCATCTTCCTGGAGTTGGTATCTGGCAGGACACAAGGTAGGGGTTGAACTAAATTTTAAAATCACATTTTGCATTTTCTACTTTCTTATAAACATCATATTAATGTGAATAAATTCTTTTTATCTAGGGTCTTTTCTGATTTTCCATATAAGTTTAATATTTGTTTTTATATTTTATAATCTTCTAAATGGAAAAGAACTTGTCTAAAAATATTTTTGTTTCTGTCTAGTTCTACCCTGATTATTTGTCCACTTTATCTACTGCATTGGATTAGGTGTGCAGAGCAAAATAAGCAGAAACAATACCAATGGGAATTCTCACACAGTTACTGACTTTAAACAACAGGTTCTTACTCATGATACTAAGGGTCTTCCTATTGCGACCTATTGCAAAATGACTAACTTATTGTTAAGATTTTAGGTTAAGTTTAGCAGACCAGTTTTCCTTTTTATTAAAGTTTTATTACTATTATTATGGGGAGAGGGGACTAGAGGATATGAGGGAACCCGTGTCAGCTCTCTCCTGTACCAGGATTCCTGCCAGTCAATGTTGTCAGCCTTGGCAGCAAGAGCCTTCACCTGCTGAGCCATCTGACCAGTCCTGGAACTGTTTAAAGTACAGTGGGCTAACAAACAGCTCCCGAAGGCAGCTGGATCCTGATCTCAAGAGCTTGCGCATGTCTAAAATGGCAAAGGGACTTTCAGGGGTGATTAAGAATTTCCAAGTGTGGAGTATATTATGAATTATATAGTTGAGTCAATGAAATTGCATGCTTCCTTATGAAAGCAAAACAAAGATCAGAGTCAGAAAGAAGGGAGCAGTAAGATGCTACAGGGCCAGTTCTGAAGACAAAGGATAGGGCCCTATCCAAAAGGACAAGGGGCAGCTTCTGAGCTAGAAGTAGCAAATTCTCCCCCGAAGTTTCCAGTACCCTGACAGTAGTTTGGTCTATGCATGATGATACTGTGTTTAAATTTCTAACCTTCAGAAGACTTTCATTCTTTCGAACATGTGTGACCATTTCTTGATAGTAGCAGAACCAGACACAGGGGTTCTGTATTGCATTTAACCTCCTGTAGCCTGTGATGTGATTCTGTCAAATTACAGAATGCTGGTCAGCAAGGCACCCCCACATTGAGATGACTCTCGCATGCCTAAGGCATCACATTTTTCATCCATTGAGATTTAGTTTGAAAACGGTATATTTAGAAACCTCAAAGCATGTTCACAATGAGAACAGCCTTCAGTTTCCTTTCTTACAATAAGTGTGTCAGATATCTGAGATCTGGGACTTATAAAAGGAACTGAGAAGTGCAACTTCTTTTATTGTTGTAGAGACACGTTTTATAAGTAGGATTTTTTTTTTTTAAGGCTCCATAAAGGCTATCTGTGGGAACTTAGGAGACAGGGACCATCATCACATGTTGGTGTTTGACAGATCATCCTGAGTTTTTACATCTTACACATCTTCCCAGTTGATGTTGGTGAATTACATTTTTCTGAAGTCATTTGTTTAAGCTTTTTCCAACTCACAAAGTAACTCTAGGACATTTACCTCTTTTCTATTTTATTTGACATATAGTCAACCCTGCTCTTCAATTTCTACTAATATTTATTTGTGACTTCTAATCTTGGGAGTAGTTAGCTCTCACTTTAGTTAATCTTTCTTTGATTTATATTCCCTTCTTCAATTTTCTTAATTTTTTTAGATTTTTGAGGTTGCTCTGTTATTCTTTTTTATTTTAATTGAATATTTGACTTTATTGTTGTTTGGCTGGCAGAAAAGCCGCCAAAAGTCCAGGCTCCTTCCCCCAAGCTGCTCAAGATCGTGCCTACATGCTATTTAAACCCCCTCTTCTAGATCAGCCATGTGATTTTTCTGCCCCGTCCCCCACCTCACCTCTGGGGACTGGAAAGGTCACCCAGGAGTGCTTTGCCCAATAAACCTGGTCTTTACTTTTAATTCAGCTTGTTCTGGCTTACTACATCAGCAGAGAAACCTACTATCGGGGTATGAATATCTTTCAATCATTTTTCAGTCATCTTGTTTTCAAGTTTATATGTAACCACTATACTTCTTAAAAAAATTGAATGAAGTATAATTTTTAAAATGATTGTAACCCCTCCAGCCCATTTAAATGTTCTTAGTCTGGTTCCTTCCCACCATTTGTGTAACTTTTACAACTAAACTAATCATTTTTCTATCATCTTCAAATGAGTATCCTAATCTCAGAATTAAAATAGTTGGTACCGTGTAACAATCAAAACAAGAATTTTTGGAAAGCCCAACATTATCCTCAATCCTAGTTCAGGACTGACTCAAAAAGGAAATCTGTTATGTTCAGCTGTTTCTGTATTGCTAGCCACCACCACCTTCCCAGCATCTAACTCGAGTAGTAACCAAGAATGGTTAGGCACAGGAAGACCTCTTTCATTCCTTACACTTGAAGTGGACTCCCGCATAGCGGGGGCTCCCTTCCAGACCCCAGGTCAGGCACAAACCACACCCAAACACCTGTCTTCACAGAGAGTCTTCATTGAGAAGGGAAGATAAGTTCAAGTTGCTGCTTCTGACTCGGGCAGAAAACAGCCGCAGATGACCTTGCAGGTGTCGTTGTTAAGAGGAGAAGAAGGGGAGGTCTGTGTTAGGATGGGCTAGGATGCAGTGGTAAAGGAGACAGGGGATGAGGGAGAAGCGGGAGGGGACAAGAGAGAGGGGCAGGAATATTTGCCCCAGAGGAGGCAGCCGTGGCACATGGGCAAATGGCGGTTTATAAAGTTAAAGGGGGAACCCCCTCCCCCATCTCGTGTAAGGGTGTGGTGTTCAATTTTAATTGCCCATGTTAGTTAGTTGAACCAAAGGGGGCTTCTGATTGCTGGACCTTGGCAGTCAGCTTCTGGAGGAAGAAGTGGCCAAATAAGGGAACAGACCTTGATAGCTAGCTTTAGAAATGTAATCTAAGGGGTTTTAGAAAGGCAGAGGGAATGGGGAGAAGGACAAGGCCTGCCCGGGCCACATGTTTAAGCAGCCTAGTGTCCCTTCAACATCAGTTAAAGCAGAATCCATGCTGCTATGAAAAAAGTTCTAAACTAGTGACTTTAATAAGATAAAAGCTTATTCTCCCTCAAAGAGGTTAGCAAGCCATTGAGACACTTAGTTCCACAAGGTCGTTTGCCCTCTGGGTCAGTGAGACACTTAGTTCCATGAGGTCATTCAAAGACCCAGCTTCCATCTTCTTGATCCATTACCTTAAGAGTTTTGTCCTCATCTGTAAGCCCCAGTCTGGGTTGCCGTCATGCCTGCAATATAGCTAACATGGAGGAGGAGCCAGAAATGAAGCCCATCCAAGGCAGTCAGCTTCCTTTCCTGCAACTGATGGAAGTTACATATCACACCTTCCCACTCCTCCACAGCACAAACACCTCACTCTCTCGCTTTGATTCTGAAGCATCTTGCTTACCAGAAATGTACTTTTAACTTAGGCATGGAAAAAATATTCCAACAAGCCTAAATTAAGGGCTACTGTTCAGTCCAAATGCCCCAAACGCTGCCACAGTGTCATGATCATGAAAGATTCAGGTCAGGAGAGACTGGGGACATGTGACAATTGAATGCAATGTATAATCTTAGATTCTGTTTCTGGGGAGCAAAGCACAAATAAAAACCCAATTACAAGGCGTGAGTAAAGTCTACAGATTAATTGGTCCTTATTAATGCCAACATCCTGGCTTGGATCATAGTAACAGCAGTGTTGGACATAAGTTAGCATCGCTGGTAGCATTTTATGACCTTTTGCTGGTTTGTTTACTTGTTTAAGTCTCTCACCCAAACCTTGATTCTGAACTCTAAACTACTACTACATTCAGTGGTTTAATGGAAGTCTCTGTAAGGTGGCTCTAGGCATTTGAAGCCTACCATTCCCAAATCTTGGGAAAATCTCTTCTTTCAAAAGTCTTTTCTGGCCATGCCGTGGTGGTGCATGCCTTTAATCCCAGCACTCTGGCAGGCAGAAGCCAATGGATCTCTGTGAGTCTGATGCCAGCCTGGTCTACAAATGGAGTTCCAGAGCTGTTACACAGAGAAACCCTGTCTTGAAAAACCAAAAGGAAAAGAATCTTTTCTGTGTTACTAAACACCATCACTACCTATGCAGCCACTCAAAGCAGACACTGTGACATCATTTCCTATAACCTACCAGTAAAATTTGCAGATACATATCTCAACTCCATTTTATTCTAACCATCTATGTTGCTCTGGCTGTAGTCTAAGCCATCTGATCCCTTCTGTAGTTTGTTGTAACGATTTCTTAATTCGTCTTCCTGCTTTGACTAGGCCCACCTCGGCCATTATCTGAACAGGAGCACATTTGATCTCTTTGAAATATGAGTGAGATTCAGTTTCAACTTGGTTTAAGGCAAATTAAGTCTTATATAATTCCTTCACCCTCTCTTGCCTTCAAGCATCCTACACCTCTGCTACTCCTCCATCACTCCCCAGCAGCATCCTACACCCCTGCTACTCCTCCATCACTCTCCAGAGATATCCTACACCCCTGCTACTCCTCCATCACTCTCCAGAGATATCCTACACCCCTGCTACTCCTCCATCACTCTCCAGCAGCATCCTACACCCCTGCTACTCCTCCATCACTCTCCAGCATCGGGATCAGTGTGTGCACTTCTTTAAGAGCTGTGGCCAGTTCACTGCAGTACACCTCCTCTGCCGTGTATTCTCCGTTGCCTGGGATGTTCCCCTGATTACCTGCACCCTTCCTAAGTTGTCACTTAACTAGTTCTTCCTCTTCACATTCAGACTTCAGATCAAAGGTCAGCTTCTTCTAGAGCAGAGACCCCAAAAAGACCATCGGAAAACACAGATATTTAAGATTCATAACAGTAGCAAAGTCACAGTTATGAAGTAGCAATGAAAATAATTTTATGGTTGGGGGTCACCACAACGTGAAGAAATATACTAAAGGGTCACAGCATTAGGAAGGTTGAGAACCACTGCTCTAAATTTTTTTTTAGCTACCCAACTATAAACATATCCTTCCTAGTATTCTCACTCTTAGCAACCTGCCTTCCGCTTTACAGCACTTGGGATATTTGTTCATTTGTTTGGGCTTATTTTGTTTTCTGAGACATGTGTCATATCCTTGCTCTTCTATCCTTCACCTCTCAGACCTGTGCTACCCTCCCCAGTTAGGAAATTTTCATTGTAGTGCTGTTGTTTAGGTACCTGCCTCCCCCTAGCCAGTGAGATGAATGAAAGCTCTGGCGGATTGAACGAGAATGGCCGCCATAAGCTCATAGGTTTGCATACTTGGTCCTCAGTTGGTGGGACTGTTTGCGAAGCATTGGGAGGTACAGTCTTGTTGGAGGAGACGTGTCACTGGGGGCAAGCTTTGAGGCTTCAACAGCCCGCATCATTCCCAGTGTTCATTCTCTCTTTCTGTCTCATGATTGTAGATCAAGGTATAAGTTCTCAGCTACTGCACTAGCATGTCTTCCTGTCTGCTGCTGTGTTCCCAGTCTATGCTCATGGACTCAGTCTCCAAAATGATAAATGCCAATAAAAACTTTATCTGCAAGTTGCCTTGGTCATGATGTATTATAACATCAATAAAAAAAGTAAAACAAAAGAAAAAGTCAGGTCCTTTCTGTCTGCCTTTACAAGTGCTTACACTCAGTCAATACACGTTGAATGCTGTAGTGTGAATGGTAAGTGCGCCCCATAGGCTCATACATTTGAACACTCTGTGCCTGGCTGGGTGGAATGTTTAGGATTTGGTGTTTTGCTGTAGGAAATGCATCATTGGGGATGAACTTTGAGGCTTTACAGCCCAGCACCACTGCTTATTCATTCTTTGCTTTCTGAGTGCAGACGTGATGTGACCAGCCAGCTTCTTGCTCCTGACATCATGCCATCCCTACTTGCTGCCATGGCATCACCTCCATGGCGGACTGTGTGACACCCCTGGAACCATGAGCTAAAGCATCCTTTTTATCACAGTGATAGGAAAGACATTTAAAACCAGGAGCAATCACATAACTGAATGCCTGTGTTGAGATGCACTGCCACCCTTATCACGGGGGCTGGAAAGCTCCAGCTCTATATCCCTGAATAAAAAGTGGAATGTGAGTCCCATGTAGGAAAGCTCAGCTCAAGACTCAGTTTAGTTCTGTGGCACATGTGCAAGCACCCGGCTAGATTTGCTTTGTGGTGGCAGTGGGCACACGTTCTGCTCCTGGGCACACAGCTGGATTTGCTTTGTGATGTAGTATTCCCAGCTACAAAGGAGGCTCTGTTCTGATGACTTCACAAATATAGAGCAGATGTACACTCAGTGAACATGGTTATGGAACGCCAGCTGGAACACACTCTTCACATGAACCGAGTGCCTGACCACATACGTCAGTAGGCCATTCTTCTAACAACCCTCCCCGAAAAAGAGCTGTACTTTTCTATCATTGGAAGTACACATTATACCTCTGCTTGTAGGTTAGGAAAGTATAAGCACCAATCTTCTGGGTCTCAGAACTGTGTTCATGAGCAGACAGATTATAGAGAAAAATTTGCCACGTGGTGTTATGGGTTTGAGTCAGAATATTCTGGGTGGATCTGTGACGGAATGTTCTTACACAACCTACTGAACTTTGGAAATTGGTATGTACTGAGTGATCTGGGTTGAGAATAATTTGGCTTTGAATATTTTTTTTGAGAATACATTAGTTCCAGAAGCAAAATAAGAAGGAATAAGGGTGTTTCATTTGAAGGGTTTTACTTACACTCTGGAAATTTAGTAATAGAAACAAATTAAGTATTCGGTTTTCAAGCTTTCATCAACTGTCACAGGATTGCCGGCATCTGCACGTAAGCCTCTCTAATTAGCTGAGTTGTATCATCCAAATGAACAGTAAAATGGGAAGTACAATTTTCCAGAGTGCTATCTGAATTAACATAAGCAATATCAGAAAGGACAGTTTCTTGGTCTTCCTTTCCTTGAGAGATATCCTGATTTTAGATATAGCTTTTAAAATTCAGTGAATTAGAAAAATCAATAATAAACCAAGGAAAGGGAATGATTAGGAGAAGGGAAACACCTGGTACGAGTTGAGACTGTTTTAGTTGCAAGAAACAATTTTTATTTTCAAAACAAGGTTTCTATGTGTAGCCCTGGCTGCCCTAAAACTGACTCTGTAGTAGCCCAGGCTAGCCCTGAACTCAAAGATCCACCTGCCTCTGCCTCCTGAGTACTGGGGTTAAAGGTGAAGAAACAATTCTTAAAACAACCTAGTTAAGGGGAAAAGGTCCTCCCTGGCACCATCCAGGTGACTCACTGGGTCACCGTTCCCAGGCTCCCCACCACCTCAGTCTAAGTGGTAAGACGTGGAGACTGGCAGCTGTGATTCACAAGCTTCCGACTTCCTTAGATGGGTAGATGGGAGCGAGAATGTCCCCCATGAGTCATTTATAAAAAAGAAAACAGCTGAAGGACGAATTCTGATTAAGCCAGTTTGGGTTACATGCATAGCAGGGAACTGCTCACAATTCCTGGGAATATAATGATGGAACTGGATGAGTTAGGTCTCCTGTAGAACCCTGAGCCAAGGAGTTCTGAATGTCAACTCCACGAGAGTGCAAGGAAAGCCTGGAAGTGGAAAGAGCAGCTGCTTTGTCTGTTGTTAGCAGAAGAAAAGAAGGGAGGCCGAGTGGACAGTGTCAGGCTGTTCACATCACTTTATCGAAGAGGAGCACAGGGAAGCAGGAGCGAGAGCCAACGGCTAAGAAGACAAAGGTCGTAGAGACAAAATTAAATTTTCCTTCACTTTATTTAAAGTGTAAAATGACTTTTTCCTTTTTTTACAGAGACATACATATATATTAAAACTAGAAGCAGAAGGATTCCTGCACAATTTACATGCATCCAATTTTCTTTCATCCTAGTTTTTAGAGAAAGGCGTGTAGGCAAAATAATGGCCTTAAAACAGCTAAGTCATCATCCCTGGAAACAGTGGCTATGTCATCTCACATGGCAAAGAGACTTTGAAAATGTAACTTAGGGTACCAACAGCATGCAAGACAGAAGGCACTTGGATTATCCTGGCAGACCCACTCCATCTCTGCAATATTCAAAAAAGAAGACCCTCTCCTGGCTGTGGTGAAAGAAGACAATGATGAAGAAGTCACAGACACGTGACATTGTGGGTCTTGAACATGGGAGAAGATCTGGGGAGTTAGGCCATGCAGATGACCTATGACCCTAGAAAGGGCAAGTAGACCTTGTCTGCTAGACTAGCGCTCTCAGAAGGAACCTGGTGCTGCCACCCCAAAGAGAGCCCTTGCCAGACTCCAGCCTACAGAGCTGGGAGATGATAGATGTGTGCTGTCTTTTGCCTTGGAGTTTGTGGTAATTTGCTATTGTACTGACAGAAAGCTAATCTCAGGAGGCATAAAAGTAGTTATAGAACTTTATTAAGAAAACACTCTGCACACAGAATCTGCTCTTATCATTTGCTTCTGATGACAAACTACAAGGTAGCTGGGCAAAGAGGGACTCAAATATTATCAGAGGATTTTCTGGCAAATGAGTATTATATGAGGAATATATTATATCGTGTACATATGACATTACCATGTGTCAAAAGGTCAGTGTACAATTTTAATTTGCTTTTTTTCTCTACTTACTTTCCTTCAAGACAGCCTAAATTGTGGAAAGAATTTTGGAAAGACATTAAATCCTATAATAAGCAAAATTCCCCTTGGTTTTTAGGAAAACTTAGAGAAGTTTGTACTTCTTGTATTACAGACTTATGAGGACAGGAACCATTATCAGATAGACAACTGCCAAGTGAGCTGTTCCGCTGTGAGGGGACAGAGAGGCACAGCTCCACATTGTCACCCTCCGAAGCATGAGGAGTTCCCTCATCTTTCAGGATCTTGACTCAGGTCAAAGTGCAACTCACAGCTCAAATGAAAAAATATACATATATAGCATCAGGCCCTAGTAGGGTTGGGAGATTCCGCTCAAGATAACTTAATACAGACTTTAAGCATAAGGGTTAGAAGAAAGAGAGGTGGTCCTAAAGAAAGACATATCCAAATGTGGATATGTATTTCCCAGGGGAGAGTAGGGAAAATAAGGGATATACAAGAGTGGGTATGGGCTCTTCAAGGGAGAACCAGAGAGCAAGAAATCACAAGTGTGGGCACAGGCTTTTCAAGGGAGAGTTCCAACTAGTTGTCTTAACAGTAGCCATACATGCAATTTTGGTGACTCTCAAGTTACATCTTCATAACTTACTAAGAAACCTTTTCTTTTTTTGCTTTTTTTCTTTCTTTTGATAAATGTGGTAAGTAAGATAGTTCAAGAGTTTTACCACATGATAAGGTGAAAGCAAAACCTACTTGGGTGGCACAAGGGTTTAGGATATGTATTCTCTCTGTAAATGGTCTTTCTTTGGGGATTCCTGAAGAGTTACAAATATCCTTAGGAAGGGATACAACACTAAAATGGCTGTTAACTGTGCTAGAATTCTTGCTCCTCTACTGGCAAGAGATCTCAACCAGGCTCCTCTTTGAATGACTCCTTTCTCTTCTCATGTCCAAAAAATTGTCCTGTCTTTCCAAAGGGCAGGCAACAGGATGAGAAAGCGTTATGTAAGCTTGAATCCACACTTGTGTCTAGACAGGTAGATAAGCCCTTCTTCTGTCAGGCTCAAGACCTGAGGAAGGCGTGGTAGTAGGAATGGTCTCTATCCCTCAGAGAGGAATTTCCTCTATAAAAACTGGGACTATAGTGAGAGGACAGAAAGCTGAAAACAGGCACCTCTCCTGCTTTGTTCAAATGCTCAATAATTAACTTCACTAGTCATGTTGGATAGACTTTAAATGGGATGTAAATTACATGAGCCATCCTGTAAGCCCTGGCCATGGTGTCCTGAGTTCTGGACTTCTTGAGGGAAAGAGTTTCATCGGTTCCATACTTCCCTCACTGCCTGCTCAGTATAGTTGACTCAATGTGGTGTCAACAGGTGCCTGGATGTCTTGCTTGGCTTGGAGCCACCCTAATAGAACTCACCTGCACCTCTTCACTACAGAAGACTCAGTTCCAGTGCTGGCCCTCCTGCTGCCTCTCAGCACATGCCAGCTGCTTACACTGAGCCACAGTCCTTCCTGATGTCACAAAGATGAACAGCAGGGAGTGCTTTCTCCAAGGGAGGCCAGGACATTAGATGGCTAATATCAACCACTACAAAGACACAATGGTGATAGAGGATGAATCCTTTAGTACTGCACATATTTTATCCTTTTCCTTTAAAAAAATGTTTTTTACTTTGTGTGCCTGCATGAGTACCTGCATGTATGTGTGTGCACTATATGTGTGCAATGTCTGCAGCCATATGAGTGCTGGGAACTGAACCTATGTCTTCTGCAAGAGCATCAAGTGCTCTTAACTACTGAGCCATCTCTTTGACCCCTGACTTCCTTTTTGCTGTTGGTTTTTTGTTCTTTTTTTTCTGTTCTGTTTTGTTTTTTCAGACAGGGTTTCTCTGGGTAGCCCTGGCTATCCTGGAACACATTCTGTAGACTAGGCTGGCATCAAATTCAGAGACCCACCTACCTCTGCCTCCCAAGTGCTGGGATTAAAGGCATATGCCATTACTGCCTGGCTTCCTTCTTCTTAAATTGTGCCCAGAAAACTCTTGCCTCCAAACCCTGGGCCTTTGCACTAGCTGTTCTCTCTCTGCTTCAAATGCCCTCCCTAAAATTTTATAATTTCTGTTTGGTTGTTATCTGTCTCCTCACTAAAACTTAACTCTTATAAAGAAAGGAATTATTTCTTCTTTCTTCACCCCTGTATCATAATCTTCTAGAATAGTATGCATGTTCACAGCACATGTTTGACTCATCTTGTAGAATAAGTAAAAAGAATCTGTCAGAGATAAGTTTGTGGGACCTATTGAATCATCACTATAACTGTCTTACTTAGGGTTTTATTGCTGTGAAGAGACACTGTGAAAACAGCAACTCTTATAAAGGAAAATATTTAATTGGGGCTAGCTTACAGTTCAGAGGTTTAGTCCATTATTGTCATGGCAGGAAACATGGCAGCATGCAGGCAGACATGGTGCTGAAGAAGGAGCTGAGAGTTCTACATCTTAAGCAGGAAGTGAATGTCACACTAGACCTGGCTGAAGAATTTGAGACCTCAAAACCCGCCTCTTAGTGACACACCTCCTCTAACAAAACCACAGCTACTCCAACAAGGCCACACCTCCTAATAGTGCCACTCCCTATGAGCCTATGGGGGCCATTTTTTATCAAACCACCTGAATAACCAAGCCCTGAGAAGGCCTGGAAATCAGCTCCAGTCAAGAGAACAAGAGGCTGGTCAGCATCTCCCCTCTCTCCCACTCCTCCACTCCCTCTTCAATCCCTCCCCTCCTTTGCACCCCTAAACACACCTTCACTACATACTAACAGGTATCCTCTGGTTTGCTCTCTCCATATAGGTCTAGAGATGCCTTGGGGCAGAGGCTGTTCCTTTCATAGTTCTATGTCTATAGCTCCTGATGTGTGACAGGCACCAGAGGGTCATCTGTTAAATGGTTTTTCTAAAGGACAAAACTTTTGAGACCTATCACACATATGCCCCCAAAAAAGCACATATTGAAAGCTGTAGTCAATAGATTATTACCTGAATCCATCTTCATTATATATCTGAAGAAGATTTAGGAAGTCTCTCACTTTGAGTACCAGTTTCCTAGCCTAGTGAACAAATGTCAAAATTCAAGACAGAGTTTCCTAGCATTGAGTATGGACCAAATATAGAGAGACATACTCTTCAATACTATAATGCCAAATGTTGAAATCCTGAAAGACCCCAGAGGTCTAAAATCTCAAAAGGTTAACTAACATACAAGCATTCTAAATTTTTGTTTAAAAATGCATTTACTTATAAAGAATCTGTTGACTATATAAAGCACTATAGAAGGTCCGTAGGCCACTTTCTACAGTATCAGACAATAATCGCATACACCCGTTTACTAAGACAGTGGCAGACACAGCGGCTCAGACAAACAGTTCATGAAGAAACAGGTCAGAAAGCAGAATGTGCTGGTGCCTAGCACTACAACTGGGAAATGCTCACACCGCTTCCTAACTGCAGTCACCCCAAAGACTGTGATGGACAGACAGCTCAAGCCTTCCAACAAGGTAGAGCCAAAACTGGTGGGCTACCACCACGTATGGAGTCGCCCTCAAAGCCAAGATCTTCAGAAATTTTATTTTATCCAAATGCAGGGGAGTTAGACATATTTTCATTTATTAGTTGCACAGATAGTGCTAACACACAGCATTAGCACTGTGAACTGTACTTCAATGGCTACACTTTGCAAGAAGATGCATGAGACAAATAACTTTCTAAAAGCCTTTATACAATTCCTAGTGACAACAGTGGGAGTGAGGGGAGCATGACACACACAGCCTCTACTCATGAAAACCATGCTGGCAGTTTAGTGAAAAGAAGAAAAAGAAAATGTGTTGCATTGAAAGTGAAGTGTACTTGGGGCAAATCACGGCAGCTGCGTGGACACAGGCTGAAGGTACCAGCAGCTTTCACAATTGGTAAGCGTGTCTGGAAGCCTCGGGCTGCAATCCACAGAAGCCCTGGCATGGGACACGGATCTCTGTGGACACCTTTACGTCCATTTCCTCAGAAGCTGACTTCTTCCCAGCAGTCAGGGCAGGTTTGGGCAGTGGGGCTTTCAGAGTTCAGTGTGTGGATTATGGTGCTGCAACTGATGTCTCCAGACTATGAGAAGCACTGCCTGGCACCGAGTCAGTTTTGAAGACACAGCAAAGGAACATTCTATTTAGTGAGGCTTCCTTTTAAAAAAAAAAGTCACCATCCTGACGTCTAAGAATGAGAAATACCATCTACTATCCCATGTGTAAGGAGAGACTTACTTCAATTTTATAATAAAAATAATACGGAAAGAACAACAAAGATTAAACCTTACTATTTCTCAAAGCCACAAGAGAAAATGATAAGTAATACTATGACTTTAATATAATTTTAGATGAATAAGAAACTAGCTAAACACTAAAAGCACATAATTCCTCCTTCAAATTCGGGAATATATATTATGAAATCTCTTATTTTTGCAGAAAAAGAAATGTTAATATAATAATTCAGGAGTGTTTCACAAACTTCCACAGTGGAAGGAGCCCATCTTGTGGCCTTTTAGAATATTACCGCTTTTTGATTTAAAGTGTTCCTTGCTAACTATAGATATCAATGATGAACCCTGTGCAAAGTGGTAAGCTAACTGCTGTGGTCACAAAGATTAGAATTATGAGGGGGGGGGGAGGCAAATTTTTACCAGAGTTCATATCAACCTAAAGAAGAAGCAGACGTGTAAGCAAATACAACGGTGGAATTAGATTGTTATAGTTACTTTTCAGCAGGGTTGAGGTGTGGGTCCCCAGAACTCAGAATGAAGCTGATATACCCTGCTTCCCTAAATACTAACCCCAATCACTAAAGCACTCGTGTCATTAGAGGATGTATTAATATTAATTTCCAGCCTCCTGTTTCACAAGGCAGTGCTACAGAGTTTCCTCACCAAGTGAGCCCACAGAAATGCCAAGACCTCGGCTGCAGACATCTGCCCAGAGCGCACCCACTGGTCCCTCCCAAACGGCTTCCTTGTGGTCCTTGTCAGTAAGGACGTTCCTTTCTCCCTGCACCCTCTCATAATCTTAGCTTTCAGGAAATGGAGAGGCGAGCATTTATTTTGGAAAGTTAAGGAAATGACAAGGAATACTTTAATTAGAAAAGAGAGCAGGCAAGAATCCCATCATTTAGAGCTAGGTGGCTTGGGGGACAAAAATGGAGGGGAAGGGAGGAAGGAAGATAAGCTGGCTGGGGGTTCGGGGGTGGGGTGCATTTCCTGTTTCAGCTAGGGAGACATCTGGGTAGCATGGTCAGCTAGAGACAGGGCTGCCCCTCTGCTCCTATGAGACAGAGGTGCTGGAATGAGAACCCATGGCAGGGGAAGCTGGCCTCTCATGCTGCAGGGCAAGAACTCGGGCTGGCTAAATGGAGAATGGAATAGAGATGCAATTAAGGACATGCCGTCATGGACACATCAATAGCAAGAGGAATCAGAGCCAGATCTCCTCAGCCTCCTCAGCCTGTATAGTAAAGTACAAGATCATCAAGAAAGAGGTAGGCAACGAACCCGAACAGAACACAAGAAGTGAAATGCGTCTCTGTGGGTGACAGCAATATCCATCCAAGGGAGAAAACGTGCTGACCAAAACTAAGGGTGAAATGTAGACTCCTGTCACATGCCCTGACATCTATAGCTCATTGCTCCTATGCAGAACACAGTCTTCACTTGCTCTCATTTATACCCTACATGTCTCACTCTACAGAGATTCTCCCTAAAAATCAATCAGCTGGGGAAAGGCTGATCAGTTTAAGTTATCCTTTAATGATGTCAATGAATCTGGACACAGGGTTTCATTACAAAATTACATTAAGAAATAATATTGAGGGCTACAGAGAAAAAAATAAATTTTATGTCAACATTGGTTCTTTGGTGGGAGTATACAAGATGTAAAATTTCCTTTTCCTCCATTTTTCTCTTTTCAGTCAGTTGTTTCAACAAATGCTTTAAACACCTATATTTATACCAAATGTCATGCAGATAACTGATCCAAATGTGATTTTAAGGAAGAAGAAGTTCTTCCTTCCTCCAAGGTTTTCTAATCTAGACAGTAGATGACTTTTTTAACAATCTGCTCAACAACCACATGTTGATCGCTGTGTGAGCACCGCAAACTGTGTTGATGCACTGGACATTAACAGTAGGACCAGAAAGGGTCAGCATTTTGCCGAGACAATCTGTGGACTTGGAGATAATGACTTTATGACTTCCTGCAGACCACTAGGGTTAGGAGTTGCCCTAAGACAAAGGTTTAGGATCAATTTCCTAGTTGAGAGATTGTAGGTCAAGTATCAATGTAACAGTTTCATTCACAAATTCCTTTTCAATAAACTCATCGTTCTCTTGTTCTCTCTATTAATTCAGTCCATTTATAAGCATTAGCTGTGGCTATGTACCAGTGAACTATACTAGATGTCTGAGTTAAACAAAGACCAGTCAGGTCCTACCAAATGTTTCCTTTGCCCACCAATCTTCCCTCTAAAACTTAAAAACATTAACATTTTATTCAGATCACAGTTTGAAGTTTCAGATTTAAGAGTGGGGGTTCCACTTGTTTGGGCCTCTCGGAAAGATGGAAGAATATCAAACCAGAGCATTGCCATATGGGTGCCTAAATCCTAAACCAGGAAGAAGACAGAAAGACTGGGCAGGTTCTCTTTTGAGAGCAAGCCCTCTATGACCTAAGGACCTCCCTTAGGCCCTGCTCTAATCACTGACAACACCTCCTAACACCACCACCTGGATGGAGTTGACACATGGGACTTTGCGGGAGACAATACATAAATGACAGCAATCTTTTCCCTTATATCAAGCTTGTTCACACAATCACCCACCTCAAGACTTGTATTCAGCCAACAAGGAGCCAAGTTGTCCTCGCATCATACTAAACTCAGGGCTTCTGTAGGAGGCTCCTGCCTGCTCTGAGTGAGAGAAAGGAAAACAGAACACAAGTCCTACTCAGACATTTGTTGTTGTTTTCTGATAGGGTACCAGATTCCCTGACTGGCCTTGAACTTCCCATGTAGCTGAGGATGACCTTAAACTCCAGATCCTCTGGCCTTCATCTCCCAAGAGCTGGAATTGTAGATGTACACCTCCATGGGAAATTTATACAGTGCTGGGGATTAGTCTCAGGGCCTTGTGTAAGCTAACCAAATGCTTTCCCAACTGAGCTACCTGCTCAGATTTTTTCAACATCATTTTAGAGTTTCTGTTACCACAAATGACTTAAACTGTGTATGGCAGCTTCTCTAGAAGAGCAGGAGCTATAGAATGCATGTATATTTTGAAGACAGATTTACTAGATCCGTTGACTCAGTATGGACTGGGTAGTCCAACAGAGACTGCCTGGTGCTGAGGAGGCTGCTGACAACCTAGTGGCTGCTCAAACCATGGAGCTGGATAAGTCAGCAATCCCAACTAGGTACTGAGAGCTGGCAGATTCCTGAGAGGTGCTGCTCTTCAGTACTTGTTGGAAAGCCAGGGAAGCCTGGTGTCAGCAAAAGATGGCAGTGATAGCAATGGGCACGTCAGCTCAGCAAGAAGCAGAGGCAGGCGGTGCAGCAACACCACTCTTTCCTTGATCCTCCTCATATCTAAGTGGTGGACTGGAACCCAGCTTGAGGTACATCTTCCTCTCTCTGTTAACCCTCAAAGACATGCACAGCGCTGTGTCTCCTCCATGATTCCAGGGTCTTTAGAGCTGGGGATAAGATTAGCCACCACAGCCTGGGAAAGGATGATAGGGACGTTCTCCCTCACAACACCCCCTCCGCCAGCCTCTCCTCTCCTTCCAGGTTTCTCAGTTTAGGTCAAAGCAGGAGCCCTTCCTCCCGCATAACACATCCTGTATCTTCCCTGTGCTGTAGGATTCTTCTTGAGTCCGCCAAGCTTTGAGTGCTGTTTATTAAAGATTATCCATTAAAATTCAGAAAAGCCTTTTCTTCTTGAAGTGAGTAGCTCTTGCCATTGTGATCTTGCCTTCAGGAGTCCTGCCCCTACTGTGAATAATGTTATTCAAATTTCTAGTCTTGTTATTACAGGTCTTGTTTCCAAATTACTGAATGAGTGAAAAGCCTTTAAACAACATAAATAATTTCAGTATAGAGGAATAAGGAACTCAGCTTAAAATGTCTGAACCCTGCTGCTTACACTTGGATAATTACTTTTAAAATGTTAGATACTCACATAGTGCTGCAAGTGATTTTTCAACAGAAACCAGATCTGTATTCCTCCCTATTGGGTCCTCAATTAATGAAGACATGGTCCTTGCCCTCACAATGCCAGGCTTCCCAGACAGATAATTATACAACCACGATGTAGTATGCTCCCATCTGTATCAAGAAAGTAGCAAAGGCCTCTCGAGGATGTTTGACTGTGACTGAACCCCGAATTGTGTGCAGATAGGGAGCCCCAGAGGAAGTGGTAAATGAGCTGGGGTCTGAGGGGCACAGCGATGTTAGTTGGATAAATCACTGGCAAAGGGCTCTGTAATTTATGCTCAGACTTCGGGTTTATTTTGAAAGGCACAGAAAGGCATTGAAGTGTGTAAACAGGGGGCTGGGGACCCTTTAAAATGCCACCCTGTCACATAGAGAACTCACAAAGAAGAGTGTCTGGAGGTGGGAACGGCTGTGAGGAAATGTTCCCACACTCCAGGCAAATGTGCAGCACATCTGGCAGCCTAGGCTCAGATAATGGCAGTGGAAATGGGCAAGTGTACACACCGGCAACACAGAGCAGGGCAAGGGTGAAACACGTTCAGGATGTAAACTGAGTCTCTGGCTTGGGTAACCAGGCGGTGCCAATGATGATTGAAAACCTGTAGAGATGCCCCCAATCTCCAAGTGCTGTTTGGATCCCCAGTACATCTTGGCTTCCTACTCATTTGCTCATGCATAAAATTCATTTTCCTATATTTCTCCTTACTAGCAACAATCTCATTGCCATTTGGAGATCTGAATAGGGTTGAAGACTCCCAACCCTGTCTCCGCACACTAGCTAGATAGGGGCAATGCTTTTCTCTAAAGCGCCATTTCATAAATACTTTTTTTTTAATTTGTGGTACATACAGTCTCTGTCGCACTAATCACTTCTGCCACTGACATAAAAGGCAGCCATAAAACATATAAAGGGGGCTGAAGAAATGACTCAGCAGTTAAGAGTTCTTCCATAGAACCTAAGTTTGGTCCTTAGCACCACAATGGGAGGCTTAGAACCAACAGCAACTATACTCCAGAAGATCCAACATCCTCACTAGCCCGCTCACCCACCAGCACATAAGTGGCAGACACACAAATGCACACACACATAAATCTTAACTGTAAATGTAAATTAGGGTCAGAGAGCAACTTCAGTAGGTAAAGGTGCTTGCCACCAAGCCTAATGACAACCTGTTTGATCTCTGGGAACCATTAACTGTAGAGAAAGAACACATTCTCACAGGTTAACCTCTGAACTGTTCACTTGTCATGGCTACCCTCTCCCCCCAATAAATAAATTATAATCTTGAAAATTATATACTTAATTTATATACATCATATACACACACATATATAAAAGGAAAAGGGCTAAGCTGTATTCCAATAAGACATTTGTAGTGGTATTTGCTCCACCCATGACCTTGGGCTATACGGCCCAAAGGAGGTGATGCTTCTTGCTAGCTAGCTCTTTCATTTTAAATTAATGCCTTCCTATTAATCTATGTTACTGTGTGGTCATGGTGTTACCAGTCTGCTGGCATCTTGTTGCTTCTTCAGTGGCAGGCTCATGTCTCCCCCAATTCCGCCCTTCTTCAGTTTGAATGTATCACCTAACCTTATCCTGCCTAGCTAGCTCAGTCAGTAGAGCATGAGATTCTTAAGCTCAGGTTCATGGGTTCATGCCCCATGTTGGGCTCCAGATGTACCTGGAAGTTTTCATGTGTCCTGCCAAGTCCCACAGCCACTCGGTCTCAAGTAAACACACAGAGGCTTATATTAATTACAAACTGTATGGCCTATGACTCAGGTTCATTATTAACTAGCTTTTATAACTTAATTCAACCCATTTTTATTAATCTATGTTTTGCCACGTGGCTTCATGGTGTTGTTACCTATTCTCTCATATCTTGCTTCTCTTGGCGAGGCTTGCACCTGCTCCAACCCTGCCTCTCTTCTCTGTCTCTCTTGGTTTTCCTTCTGAGCTCCATTCTGCCCTACCATAGGCCAATGCAGCTTTATTTATTAACCAATGGGAGCAACACATATTCGTAGCATACAGAAGGACATCCCACAGCATTTAGTTGGCTGATTTCTTTTTTGTTTTTCATAGACAGGGTCTCTTGTATCTCATATTAGCCTCAAACTTGCTATATAACCTTCAAAATGATCTTAAACCTCTGTTCACTCCTAAGTGCTGGGATTACAGGCATGTGCCCTGTGCTGGGTTTACATGATGCAGGAAATCTAATACGAGGCTTTGTGCATAGTAGGTGAGCACACTGCCAGCTGAACCACATTCCAAGGCCTCCAGATAACATCTTTTTATTTTGTTTTATGTATATTAGTGTTTACCTAAATATATGTCTGTATACAGTGCCTGCTGAGGCCAGAAGAAGGTGTTGGATTCCCTAGGACTGGACTCACTCAGATGTTTGTGAGCTGCCATGTTGGAGCTGAAAATTGAACCCAGGTTCTCAGGAAATAGGCAGTTCTCTTAACCACAGAGCCATCTTTTCTAAGCCCTACCCCAAAGATATTTTTGCAGAGATAGTTCAACTATGTTTCTAAGACTGATATCAAATTCCAAGGCTCAAGTGCTTTTCCTACCTAAACTTTCTGAGTATGCCTGGTCTCTCAGGTGTGTGTGTGTGTGTGTGTGTGCGCGCGCGTGCGCGCGCGCGCCTGGGTCTCAATAGGCTTGTCTGAAACATATAATTCTCCTACTTCTACCTCTTGAGAACTGAGATTAAAGGTGTATAACACTAAGCCTGGCTCTCAAAGAGTATTTTAATCACACACAGGGAGAGGCTGGTCTTGCATTTGACCTAATTTCTTGTGTAGCTCATCATTAAACTTATAGTCATGTTAGTTAAGTTTTCTAGATATACAAAGGTATATTTCAATTAGGTAGGCAATCTTTAAACACTTCAGAGACCTACAGAATATGGTATTTAAAATGTTTTAAGAACTTAGACTTTTCTGGACAGTGAGACACATCTGCTCCTGGCAGCACCAATTACTTCAAAGAAGATGATGGGCATCAAAGAAACTCATTATGGAGTCTGCTTTCTTTATGGCAAAAGTTAGCCATTTGAGCAAGAAAGTGCTCTTACCTGGACTGCTTGACAGTATGTTGTATAAATTGGAAATGCAGGACCCATAGGAAGGTGACCACTGAACTTGCAAGGTGAGGTGGTTCTTCAGGTTCCTGCTTTGCAGAAGAAACTGCCAGACATTCTATAGGACACAGGGAGAAGCAACTGACAAACTTTGTGAGAATGGGTGGAACAGTCCTTAAAAATCTCCTGCTTCACTGAAAGCTGTGCCAGAGACTCTAGACCTGAGGCTGAAGATGGATGCCCCAATGCTGCAGAGGAAATTTGGGTGACTGTCCAGGCAGCCAGATGTCTTTGTCATTTCTAGAATTTTGGAAGTTGCTTACAATGCACTTCCTATTTACTCAGATAATATTATATCCTTCTGGGGTCTTTGATGGAGTTGAAGACTAGATAGTTATAATTATAGTTCTCCTTAGTTATGATAAATGGTAAATGAGATATGAAATTTTAGACTCACAAATAAAGGATAGATGATAGAATATTTTCTTTAATTTTGTCAAATATAAATAGACTAGATATTGTAACTGTAATTCTTGCTTGATGACTGTTTTGTTATTTGCAATTTTCCTATATTAAAATAAAAACCTCCCTTTTTGATTAGACAGAAAAGAGAAAGTGCTGTGGGAGATCCTTCTGTATGCTGTGAATATTTATTGCTCCCATTGGTTAACAAATAAAGCTGCATTAGCCTATAGCAGGTCAAAATGGAACCAGGCAAGAAATCCAAGAGAGAGAGAGAGAAAAAAAGTGAAGTGGGAGCAAACACTGTGAGCCACCACCAGAAGAAGCAAGATGTGAGAGAACAGATAACAACACCATGAAGCCACGTGGCAAAACATAGATTAATAAAAATGGGTTGAATTAAGTTATAAGAGCTAGTTAATAATGAGCCTGAGCCATAGGCCATACAGTTTGTAATTAATATAAGCCTCTGTGTGTTTACTTGGGCTGAGAGGCTGGGGTCTGGGCAGGACACAGGAAAACTTCCAGCTACAACTAACAACTTGGATTATAGAGTCCAGAAATAAACCTATGTATTGGCAGCCAGTTTGCTTGTACTGATAATATTACTTTTGGTTTGAGTTTGGGTTTTTTGAGATGAAGTCTCACTGCCTTGAGCTCTTGTCAAGCCTCCCAAATGCTGGGATCACAAGTGTGAATTTTGACAAAGGTACTTAAAACACACACTAGGTTAAGAGCAGTCTGTCCACCAAGGCTGCTAGGAGAACTGAATAGCCACATGGTCAGTGTCTTGTTGCAGTTATCAGTAGTCAGTACAGAGATGTGTAATGGTCAAAGTGCTGAGAAAAAGAGGCTGAGTGTTCAGCCCTAACTAAGACATCTTTATCAACTACACACACAACATGTACCAACACACACATGCACACACAGAGACTCAGGGAACAGGACAGAGAGGAGGCTAAAGACTGGGAGAGCTGGAGTTTGTGGAGAAGTGCTGTGGCATGCTGTCTTCTGGAAACAGCACAATGTGCTCATCACCTCCCAGCAGCCAGTTACCTGCACAGGTCAATCCAGCCAACATTACAGCATAAGTTGGGAGATCCTTGCCAAGCCTCACCCCTGGTTGAAGAGCTATTGGCTGATAATAGCTACCAGAAGAGGGAGGTCCACTCTTTTTTGAGGTTGTAGCCAGTGGTAGGTTTCCACACTACACGGGATGGCCCCATACCCATTCACATATGAGTAACAATAATTGGACTTGGTGGGTTATCAAAACAATAAAAATAAAGAGAAGGACGTGTTAGGATTACCTGAGGGGAGTTGGAAGAGGATATGGCCATATCTCATTTATGTATCTATGAAAAAAATACTTTAATTTAAAAATATATGTATTAATAAATAAATGAATTTGTCAGGTAAATTGTTTAGAAGTATAATATAATCAAAATTGTTCATTCTTTTCCAGAGAGATTTATGAGACTACATTACTAAGTTTGGGGGTTATTTTTTCACATCACAGATGTGCCCAGAGGAGCCTGAGATTTTGGTCCATTTCTAACTTTAATTTATTAGACTTATAATAGTCAAATTCTTAAGGGAATGTTCCTTGATAAACTAATAGTTTGCCTAGAAAGGCATTAGAAGGACTTCAAGAAAAATCAAATATACTAAATTTGTTAACTGCCATTTAGGAGGCTTCAGAAAATACAATTAAGCTTACAAATGGGACCTACTGTTCAACTGACTTAGTCTATCCCACTGAATTATGGGAACAAGTCAGCTATCCTCTAAAAGGGCTTATTTTTGTTTCACTTAAAACTAAACTTAGAAAGTCTGTAAATTAGTTGCAAGTTAAGGAATTTAATAAAAGTTTTATAAATACCAAAAATGCTTTTAGGTTATATAATCCTTTCCATGGTCAAAATAAATCTTGGGCAATCAAACTTCAGACTGAGAAAGGCTAAAGTTGAAATGCACTGTACACAAGAAATCATAATTAACTTTCAAAAAATGAAATTAACAAGCCCCAGACTGAATCATGGCAAAAGTAACAGCTCCCTGCCATACCTTGTGGCTGGTGGCCAGAGCAGGACTCAACTAAACACTGTCTGGGTTCTCTAACCCTGGCTGGACTCAGCAACAGCTCCATGCCATTCCATGATCTGCAGGGTCAGGTCTCAACTAAGTGCCTGCCTGGTGCCTATGGTGCCAGGCAGTCAGACTATTGTGGTGAGCAGGTACAGGGTAGGGCGGTGGGAGAGAGAGACAGAGACAGAGAGACAGAGAGACAGAGACAGAGAGACAGAGAGACAGAGGGAGAGAGATGAAGCAGGTTCCCTGGCTAGGGAGAGAGGCAGATCTGAAGAGGTGTGGGTGTGAGGAACAGGCTAATGTAAATGGCATGCTAGCCCTGAGCATAAGGTCTTTTCTGAGCCTTGGACTACTACTCCCAAGGCCAACCTTGGTCCGAGGCTCTGAATCAGCTGAGGGGGAATGAAGTCTGTGGCTCCTTCGCCACTGAGCGCCATGTGGTCCGGGCCACCACCTGGAGCCAGGTTGGGGTCCAAGAGCCATGCTGCTGTGGGGGCCGTGCCGATCTGAGTGGCCTGCACAGCCACCGGAGGCTATGGTGACATCTGGGTCTAGGCTGCTGCTGAGGCCCATGTCTGGGTCTGTGGTCCTGCCACAGTCAGGTTCTGTGTTGATGTCCGTGACCCATGTTGCCACCAGAGATCACAGAGATGTCAGGGGCTCTAGGCCACAACCTTCGGTCATGTGGGTGTCCAGGGGATGTGCTACTGCGGGGCCATGCTGATCTGAGTGACCTGCACTAACACCTGGGGCCATGATGTCATCCAGGCCAGGGAAGCTGCCCAGGGCCATGTCTGGGTCTGTGGTCCTGCTGAGGCTGAGGTCCATGTTGATGTCCATTGCCTGCATTACCACGAGAGAGGAGTCATAGGAACTGAGCATGTTGAAATCCAAGAGCCACACTGAGCTAGCCCTGCCCTCACAGGCCCTAGGATAGGGGACAATGCCCCTAGCTGGATACTGCAGCAGGAGAGCTCCCCTCCCCCACTCCACCTGACCCCAGTCAAGAAAGATGGCCCCACCCCTCACCTGGGCATGCGCCTCACCTGGGCAGTACACACAGCTGACTGTGGTGGTGCAAGTAAGCCGCCCCTGAGAGCATGAGAACAGCAGAGCGGGCACACACACACACACACACACACACACACGCACACGCGCACACACACACATGCACACACATACACACACATGCACACACACGCACACGCGCACACACACGCACACACACGCGCACACACACGGCTGCCCCAGGCCCCAGTCTGCCATCATGTGGTGGCATGGATGAGGGAAAGGAGCCCTTCCCTCCCCCTTGCTACCTGCAGCAGGCTAGAGAGCTGGCATCAGGGTCACGAGAGTGGGAGAGCTAGCCCTCTCTCTCAACAGCCAGGGCAAACAGAAGAGCAGACTCTACACCCTGCCAGGACAGCACACTAGAGCTAGCAGTGTTATTGGGGATGCAAGTGAGCCAGCCCTAAGGGTATGAGAACAGGAGAGCTGACCCTGCCCCCTCATATGCCCATACAGCAAGAAAGTGGAGTTGGCCCTGGGGTTGTGAGTCTGGGTGAGCTGGACCCAAGAGCCTAAGAGCAGGAGAACTGGCCCTGCTCCTTGTAGCAGGCTGCATTGGGTGGGCTGGCCAAGGCAGTGCTGGAGAGCTCACTGGGTGTTGACAACTAGGGAAAGCTGGCAGGCTCACCAGCCCACCTACCACCAGGCCAAGAACCAGGGTTATGAGTTGGCCCACCCCAACATCCACCTCATCTATGAACTGTTGGAGCATGTGAAGAGGATGAACCTACAGATCCAAGACAATAGGATCTCCACGACACAGACAACAGGATACCCAAGAGGAGCCCCAGTCAGTCCTCCAGCCAGACCCACGACTCCTGGCAATGAACATTTGCAAGTGGAGAGGAAAGACTAAAGGGTGAACTGTGGGACTCATCCTTCTCCTCTTTGGTTGTTTGTTCTGGTTGCTTCTTTTCTGTTTTTGCCTTGGTTTTTTGTTTTGTTTGTTTGGGAGCTTTCTTTTCAATTGTTTTGTTTGGCAGGGGAGGGTGCAGAGGCAGAGGTGGGGAAGGGGACTCATGATAGGAAATCTGTAAAGAATCAATGAAAGTTAAAACAAATTTTTAAAATGGAATTAACAAGGAAAATATCAGTGTCTCTACTACAGAAAGGAAGTAGTTTCTAATTTCCATTATGTGTTTAAGCATATATGTGTCATTGGGCATAACTAAAAATCACCTATTTACTGAGGATCACTGTCAAGAAGCTTTGAAAGTCAATGGTACTGACACACTAGTACCTCCCAGCAGCTCAAATTCCTTGTCAGCCCCTCTATTGGAAGGCATCTGGAGTCTCAAAAATACCACAAAGTTTCCTCACATGGTAAGAACTCTATTCATGGAAATTCTTTTCATTGCTCAGCCATTAATAGTCCCCTGATTTATTACTACTTAACACCACTGGCACACAGCCAGGTATCCAGATGGAAGCTATTTCTGCATTTCTACCCACTGTCTTTATTCCCCATTTATTCCTAACTCATACACATCTGCTTATCCTGAGACCCACCTCCACCCCCAATGAAAGCAATCTTGAAATAGCAGTGATGATCTCTCTCCAGTGTTTATCGTACTTGAGCTCTGTGATGTTTTATTTTGTGTGACCACTTGTGTGAGACACAGGATGCCTAAAGCACTAGTAACATGTTGTTTCTAGGTGTGTCTATTGGGGATACTTCCAGAAGAGATTAATATTTGAATTGGCAGACTACATGAAGAACAACCCTAACCAGTGTGGGTGGGTATCAACTAATCCACTGATTGACTAAATAGAATAGAATGAGGAGGAAAATCCCTGTCTCTCTCTTCCATCCCTCCCCTACCCCTTCCTATGCTGTACTATCCATCTTCTCTTGCCATCAGACACTGGCACTCCTGACTCTCTTTCCTTCACATTCACATTACTACACTGGGTTTCCTGCTCCCAGATGGAATCTGGTGGGACTTCTTACCTCTATAATCACATGAATCAATTTCTCGTATGCAGTCATCTGTTGCTTACTGACAAGCATGTGTTCTGAGAGATGTGTTGATATAATTTTGTCACTGTGCAAACAGCATAGAGTATGATTACACAAACCAAGATGGCCATGATGTCACAGGAAATCTGGTCCCATGAGATCGCTGTTGTAGACGCAGTCTGTCACTAACCAAAGTATGGCAATATGTGTACATGGTTCTGTCTCTGAAGAAGCCTGTACAGGCAAGCTCCACAACATCTGATCCTATTGAATGTTCCTCTCTCTGGCATTCTTCCCTTCCTGGGCACACACAGAATTACTGCAATGAACAATCATCCTTTCCCACACACTCAACTCTTCGTTTTCAAGGATGAGCTTCATTTCTCCTAAAGACTGCCAGAGTTCTCTATCCATTCCTTTCTCTGAAGTATTATAACTCAAGGCTTTCTAGGATGGTTCACTGCTGCCTAGCTTTTTCTTCACGCTATGATGGAAATTTAAAACATAAAAAGTTAAGCCATCGCCCACTGTCTCCTTCATTACACAATCCACTCACACCCCAGGATCACCTTCTCTTTTGTTTGTTTTTCTAGACAGGGTTTCTCTGTATAGCCCTGGCTGTCCTGGAACTCATTCTGTAGACCAGGCTGGCCTTGAACTCAGAGATCTCCTGCCTCTGCTTCCTGATGCTAGGACTAAAGGCATGCACCACACCATCCAGCTAGGTCCACCTCCTCTTGAAGCTGCACATATTCTTGGGCTTTAGGAGCTTTGCCCAGAGCAGAAATCTGTTGTTTTTATCTAAGTTGTTCTATTGCCAATAAAGACTCAGATATTGGGGTAAAAACCTGGATCAAAGAGGTGGTGGAGAACCTGGATGATCAGATGACCTTCCCCCTTTTTACCGGAAACCTGGCAAGTGCATCTCTCCATATGTCCCACACCAAAAAAAAAAAAAAAAAGACTATGAATCTCTCAATCCATCCATACTACTTCCTGTGCAACTCTCTATCCATCTCTCTCTGAGTCCTCCATACTCACTGTGTGATCAAATATCTCGAAACCAAAATTTCACACTCAAATTAAATTTTATGTAGTGCGTTCCTGCTCACTCTTCAAGATGAGCTCATACATTATCTCTTCAGTGAAGCCTCCCCTAACATCACTTCCCTAAAATTATTAATTACTTCTTCATCTAACTGAGACCATTCAGGCTGTGAGAAAAATAATCATACTAGGAAATTATAGTGATATTTTATTTGTATTGAAATGTGATTTTATTTGTATGTCAATAAAGTTGCCTTGAGGTCAGAGCAAGCCAGAGCAGAAGCTGAGCAGTAGTGGGGCACGCCTTTAATCCCAGCACTTGGGAGGGAGAGCTAGGCGGATCTCTGTGTGTTCAAGGACTCAGCCAGCATGGCAGACACACGCCTTTAATCTCAATACCTACCATAGACGACCTGGAGGTCTGTACAGGCAGTGACAAGGAGGTCATGTGGCTGGGTTTACAACCAATGAGAGAGGAGAACAGAAAGTCTTTAAATAGACAGGACGCACAGAAGTAGGTCTCTTGCGAAGAGGAGGAACCGCAGAAGCAGTGAAGGGTAAGGTTTTCTGCTTTTGCTCTGACCTCGTGGTTTTTAACTCTGCAATCGGTTCTGTGTTTCTTATTTAACAAACAGGATACATCTACAGGAAATTTATAAACTAAATAGATGGACTGCACACAGTTCTAAACACAAGGAAATTCAAGATCAAAGTGCTGGAAGATAGCATGTCTGGTAAGACCCCACTTCCTGGCTCATAAACAAGTATCTCATCATTAAATACTCCTGTGGATGTGTGTATGGTACATGTGGGTTTTTTTGTGTGTGTATGACATATGCATGTTTTTATGTTTGCATGTGTATGTGTACATAAGTGTTGAGGCCAGAGGTTAACCTGGCCATCTTGTATTTTGAGAAAAGTTCTTTTAATGAAGCTATAGTTCACTGGTTCAGTAGACTGGTAATCTAGCAAGCCTTGGGTGACTCTTCTGGGATTATAGGCATATATCACCACACCCAGCTTCTGACATGGGTGCTGGGGATCAAACTCATGTCCTCATGCTTATGTGGTAAGTGCTTTATAGGCAGGTCCATCTCTCTGGTGCCTTTCGCTGTTAATCTTAGTGACTAGTAGTTTACATGTCATTAGCATCACATACTAATCTTCAATCAGAAGACAGTTTATCAATTATGGTTAACAATTTCATGCTGTAAGACTTTAAAAACTGTAACTTAAGTAAATTATTGAAAATCCCACAAAACGATCCTTATAAACTGATAAAACAAAAAGAGACCCAAGGCACCAACCTTTTCAGTATTTAGATAGAACATTCTAATTGTGTAAGTTTTAAAGGCGCTGTCAAAATTAAACAGATAGCCACAGCAGGAGACATCCAACCTGGTTTTCTGATTACCTACCCAGCAGACAAAGAAAGTTACAATGACTTTTAAAAAGCTCATATTTGTTCTCATGAGAGCCAAGAACCAGGAGGAATGGAGTATTTCACAGACTAGTGAACACTTTTTCCCTAAATGGTAAGCTTCACTGAATTCTTGTGTTTTATAAATGAACTATTTCATAGTTCAAAGACAGAGACATTAAAAACTCACTTTAAAAGAAAGAATGACTCTGATCATTCAAGAATTATATAAAAGCAAATGAGTTTTGACCTCATTAAGGTTAAACTACACTCCTCAATATGGCAAATTAGCATGGGCTACTGGTTTTCTCACCTAAAATCAACCCTAGAGAAACTATAAAAGCAAGCCAGAAACATGGATTCCAAGAATGAACATCAATTAGAAAAACCACAGGAGACACTCTTGTGGAAAAAGAGAATTGTGCTTGAAACCCCTTGATTTCATAGTCAAGTTAAAGCAGAAGTTTGAATAACCTGAATACCTACTACCTACAGTTGGCAGACAATGTTGGGGGCTAAGACTGAGCCCCTCACCTGTGGAGTCTGTGCAACCCCAGATACTATTAGAAAGGAGTTAAGTTATAAAATGCTCAGTTGGTGCATCTAGAGTCATGGAAAATAGTGATATGTGAAAGACCTACCTGGTATCACAAGTGCTGTGAGTAGAAAAAACATGTGTCAGGTATTATTAGGCAAAAAAAGTGTGTCTGCCCTCCACTCAGGGCACAGAGAACTTTGTGGAAAGAGGCAAAAAGATAGTAAGAGCCAGTAGGGAGGGAAGGCACCAAGAAAGCAAGGCCTTCTAGGTACAACAGGGTCGGTACCCATATGAACTCACAGAGACTGTGGCAGCATGCACAGGGCCCACAGGTCTAAGCCAGATGAGCTCCCAGACAAGGGAACTAGACACAAAGTCCCATCCCTAACCCAGAAGCTATCTCCAGTTAATAACTGCTCACAAAGAAAAACTTTGTTTTCTCCAGTGGAGTCTTACTGGGTTTACAAAGAACACTCACAGGCAGGTCCCATGCACAGCAGTGGATGGCCAACACCAAATGAACTCAGTGGTGTTTTTGAAGGGTTTTTGTCTTAATGCCATAAATGTATGAGCATTTACATAAATCTTACAGGTCTTTTGCTTATGTACTATATGGTTTCTGGTACTCCGATTTTATAGAATTTCTGTGTGTGTAATTGTGTGTGTGTCTGTGTCTGTATGTGTTTCTTGTGCTTTTTCTTTGGCTCTGTTTGTTTATTTGTTTGTTTGTTTTGTGATATCCAGTTTGTTTGATAGTTTTTTTAGTTGTCTGTTTGTTTCCTAATGAGAAAAAGAAAGGGTATAGATTTGGGTGGGTAGGATCCTGTAGGAGCTGGGAGACGGAAAGCATGATCAGAATATATCATACAAAAAAAAAACCTATTTTCAGCCAGGCGGTGGTGGTGCATACCTTTAATCCCAGCACTTGGGAAACAGAGCCAGGTGGATCTCTGTGAGTTTGAGGCCAGCCTGGTCTACAGAGTGAGTTCCAGGAAAGGCGCAAAACCAAAAAACAAAAAGAAAGAAAGAAAGAAAAAAAAACCTATTTTCAATAAAAAAATTTAAAAGGTGTATGTGTATATGTGTATTATATGTATATGTACTATACATTCATATATATGTATAATGAAGAAAATGACATATCAAATAATGAGCAATACAAAAGAAGCTTTACTTATGTAACTACTCCTAATAAGCCTTTTCCAGATTTATATAGTAACTGTAAAAGAACAGAGGAGAATCACTTGAGTTTGGGAATATATCCTGACAGAAGAGTTGACAAGACTTGTCACAATGAAAAGGACAAAATCAAGACTTGAGACCAAAGAAAAAGAGAATCCAGTCCGCAAGACATGGGTAGACACTAGAAATTAGTAGATTGGCTTTTGGGTTGTTATGTTTAAGATGTTTATTTTATACGCAACTTGAAACAATAAGCAGATCCCTGGGTATAAAGTCTGTACCTCATGGAGAGGGCAAAATATAGATTAAAAATATAAGACCCATCAACACATGGATGGTATTTAAAAAGGCAAAACTAGAATGCAATATCTAACCAGATATCTAAGGGACCTAAGATATCTCAGTATCTAAGTAAACTGAGGACAGGACCCTAAACTTCCTAAGCTATAGAGATCAAGCAACGAGTCCCATGTAAAAGAGAGAATGTTGTCTAAGGCAAACAAGGAGTCTCCTAAAAGCCAGGTATTGTGAATTTCAAGACAAGAACAACAACCATCTGAGTCAAATATTGATGAAAATTTGAATAAAAGAGAGAACCTTTCTATTTGCCAAGAAGCAGCTACAAGTTGATAGGAGTAAGAGCAAGTTCCACCAGTGGAGATGTCTATCTCATGAGCTGTGTGTTAGCAAACCAGATTCAGTTTGGACCAGCAAAGCTTACTGTGGTGATACTTTGGGATGCTGCTAGCTGATTATATACTGATGAGGAGTGGGGCTGCCTATCCCCGGGTAGTCTATGATACCTGGGACATGATACTTCAAATGTCCTGGAAGGTATTATATTTAATGTCATGGTTAATTCTTTCTCACATGAATGATCTGCACTTAAAACATTATTTTCTCAGGGCATTGAATGTTCTAGACAAGCAGTCTACCAATAAATAACACAATCAGCTCTTGGTTTTATTAGATAGGTCTCTCTGTGTGGTCTAGGCTGGTGTTGCTGAGGCTAGCCAAGAATGCCTAATCCTCCTGACTCCACCTTCTGAGTGCTAAGACCCAGACATGTACCACCATGTTTGACTCTCATTCTTTGTTTTGGGGTTGGTATCAGGAGGTGGGGGGGCATTTGTGGGTTTTTTTTTTGTTTGTTTGTTTGTTTGTTTTGGAGTTGTTTTGTTTTTTGGTTTTTTTTTTTGAGATAAGGTTTCTCTATGTTGCCCTTGCTGGCCTAGAAGTCCTAGAGACCTGCCTGCCTCTGCCTTCTGAGTGCTGTGATTAAAGGAATTAAACTCAGGACCTCTGGAAGAATAGCCAGTGCTCTAAATCTCTGAGCCATCTCTCCAGGCAGCTCTTTTTTTAAATAAATGAAAAATTTGAAAAAAAAAAAAATACCATTCGCCTGAAACATGTTGTTAGGGAATAAAACTGGCAGCTCAAATCACACTGAAATGTGGGGTGGTCCCGGTTTATGGAGAATACAGGAGGAAGAAGTAGAAGGTTTAAGAACAGTGAAGGTCAGACTTTCCATGCAAACTTCCCAGCAGATTGTTCATTTAGGACAAATCCTGTTTATAGGCCAAGCATAGTGGAGCCCCCTTGTCTTAGTTAGGGTTCCTATTGCAGCTGAGATGAAACACCATGACCAAAAGGCAAGCCAGGAAGGAAAGGGTTTGTTTGGCTTACATTTCAGCATTGCTATTCATCACTTAAGGAAGTCAGGACAGGAACTCAAACAGGGCAGGATCCCAGAGGCAGGAACTGATGCAGAGGCCATGGAGGGTGCTGCTTACTGGCTAGTTCCTGATGGCTTGCTCAGCCCACCTTCTTATAGAACCCAGGACCAACAGCCCAGAGACAGCACCAGCTGCAATGGGCTGGGCCCTCCCCCATTGATCAGTAATTGAGAAAATGCTTTACAGATTTACATGGAGGCATTTCCTAAAATGAGGCTCCTTCCTCTCTGATGATTCTAGCTTGTGAGTATCAAGTTGACACATAAAACCAGCCAGTACAACCCTATTACTCCCAGCACTCAGGGGCAGATACATGCAGGTCTCTGTGAATTCAAAGCCATCCTAGTCGACACAGTGAATTCCAAGCCAGCTGTGAAAGTATAGCAAGAATCTACAATGGGCGAGCTAAAATACTAGGTGTGCTCCAGGTAGTCTTTTAAACACTTCAAATGGTCTTTACTAAGCTAATTTTAAAAATAAATAATATCAACAGATTAGCTCAAAGATACTTTCTAATTCTCAGTTTTCATGACTTCAACAAATAGATCTGGCACTTCAGCAGCTCAGAAAACAGAGTAATTTTAAACTCCATCATAACTCATGTGTGACAAATTAATTCTTGCATTTGACGAAGTTATAAACATCTGCCATATGTGATGTACTATGACCCAAAGAAATAAGACAAATGATGTTACTCTTAATAAGGTTATAGGTGAAAAAAGTACCTTAGGTCAACTAAATAGTTCACAACTCTGTCAGAACAGTGAACCGGTTGGCAGAAGGTAACTAGCTCTCAGGAAAAAGAGGTTGCTGTGTGGTCCATCTAATAATTCTTTGAATGAAATTATAATTGAGATAAGATTTAAATTGTCAGCCGGGTGGTGGTGGCACACGCCTGTAAGTCCAGCACTCAGGAGGCAGAGGCAGGCGGATCTTAGTGAGTTCGAGGCCAGCCTGGTCTACAAAGCGAGATCCAGGACAGGCACAAAGCTACACAGAGAAACCCTGTCTCGGGGGGGGGGGGGGGGATTTAAATTGTCTTTATTTTAAAATTCCTCCCCTCCAAAACATAAAATTTCTGTGTCACAGCCCATCAAGGCTTCTGCCATAACATGTGTGTGTGTGTGTGTGTGTGTGTGTGTGTGTGTGTCCATAGAATCTCTCACAAATACTTTTTAAAACCTCACTCCTTAAAGAAAAAAAAAAACTTAACATTTTAAGAAAAGCAAATCTGTTTGATCTTTACTAATTTACACAATTCTGAAACCAAGCTATTCTGAAAATGGCGTTAGAAAAATTTATTCACAGGAAGATGTTGTTCACCTTGACATTTCATCTGGCTTTTATAGGTTTTGCTTTGCAGTTGAGCAGTTCAATTGAATCATAACTTATAAGCCTTTCACAGTGATAAAACTTTTTAAACCCAAGGAAGCAAAAACTGGATGGAGCTTTCAGAATTTTACAATATTAAAAGAACTTTTAAATGTTATCAGTTTCCAAAGTACAGATCTTTGTGTCTCCAGTGCTCATCACAAGGCTTGATACATTTATCTTAGATTCCCCACAACTACTTGTTAAATCTAAATTGAATAAAGAAATAGATTAGTATGAGAGGCATTTCAGGGGAAAGATACCAAAACAGTATTAATACAAAAATGGCTTGTATAAAATACTTTGACTAAAAAGATTAAATTTGAGAGCTAGTGAGCTGGCTCAGTGAGTCCAGAAGTTTACCACCAAGCCCGAGTGACTGGGTTATACACACACTAAAATAAATTGCAAGAAAAAATTAAGCTTAATATGACTACAATTTTTATTTGTTTCATAAAGAAGAGGAATCTAAATATATGGTATGAAATCCTCAAAGAATTAATTTCTTTATTAATTAATTAATTAAAACATTTTAAGATCATGAATCATGCCATCACTCTAAGTCCACAATCCTGCTATGAAGGAAAGATCATGACTGAGTAGTAGGCAAGCCTGATCCTAGCATCTTCCCAACAGAAAACGCTCAGCTCTGCTCGGCCCCAACAGCAGCCAAACAAAAGTAGCTGCAACCTGATGTCACAGAGTGGTTCATTTATGCAGCAGAAACTATGTGGCAGGAAAATGTATACCAAATGGCTCACCATCACAGAGATGAGGACTCCAAAATGAAGACCCCTGCAGCCCATCACCACACAGGTGATTCCGTCACTGTCACACTCATGTGTCTTCACTGTACGCTTATTTCTATCTTAGTTAAGCCAGCAGTTCTCAACCTGTGGGTCTTGACCCTTTGGTGGGTCACATGTCAGATACTTACATCACAATTGATAACAATAGCAAAATTACAGTTATGAAGTATCGATGAAAGTAATTTTATGGTTCAGGGTCCCCACAGCATGAGGAACTATATTAAAGGGTGGCAGCATTAGGAAGGTTGAGAACCACAAGGCCCTACATTCCTGCCTCAGAAGCAAGATAAGACAGTAAGGCTGAAAGCTACTTTTTTTAAAGCATATTTGTAGCAGGAATCTTAAAGGGTCTTGTTAATAAAATCAAACCTGAGGCCAGTAATTGGGGTGAACGCTGGAAGAGCAGAGAAGCAGAACAAGCCACAGCTTCCTCACCTTGCCAGTTCCTCAGCTGATCCTGTTTTCTCAGACTGGAAGCCTCTCAGTCCTCATCCAGAATGAATCTCAGCTGAACTGTGCTCCTCAAAGCCTAAAAGCTTAACCAGCCAAATGCTGCTAGTTTCTGGTCTTCACGACTTATGTATCTTTCCAATTTCTGCCATCACTTCCTGAGATTAAAGGCTCACTTCTTGGGATTAAAGGCGTGAGTCACCGTGCTTGGCTGTATCCTTGAACAGATGGATTTCTGCCTCTGGAATGCTAGGATTAAAGGTGTGCGCTACCACTGCCTAACCTTTATGTTTAATATTGTGGCTGTTCTGTCTCTGACCCCAGATAAGTTTATTAGAGTGCACAATATTTCGGGGAACACAATACCACCACACATATTAAATGAGTCACCCATACTTACCTGATGGACAGCTCTGGACCTATCTCAGAGTAAACATTCAGTATGAAAAGGTTACATTAAAAGATAACGTCACTAGTGGTGCATTAGTTCAGGCCTTGACTTTCCTGAATTCCATGCTAACTGGCCAGCAAGCGCACCAAGCTGACCTCATGTCCAGTTGTGTCCCTTTTCATGCCACTCTTCATACCACTGCCCCCAAACCAGAAAACACATATTGGTTCAAAATAGAAATGCAAAACTAAGAAGTGAATATTCTATGGGTATTTGTTGATCACACAGAGAAGTATCTGTCCAAGCTTGAATCTACTGGAAAATTAGTATCAAGTCAAAAGTTTTGGACACAAATAAAATGTCTCACATGCTGGCAAACTCTCATCACAGTAAATATATACAAATATATATATTGAAGTTGACCTATGCTTATGGTTATTTATTGTAAGTTTTTGGTTCCTGATTCTCTATTGATAACCACAAAAAATGACATTGGTATTTATAGCTTTTTATATATCAAAGGAAGTCCATTAAGTACATCTGGGTTGTACTGATTTTTATTAAAATTATTAACATGTATTAATGAGAATTTCCATATCAGTGTATATTATGTATGGACCACATTTGTTCTCCATTTTTATCCTCTTTTCCTCCAATTCTCATGATCTTCTTCATTTTTCCTAATAATACCCATCTTTTATTTTCAGGATTTTTTTTTTAGTTCCAATATATGATAGAAAGGATGAAACCTGTCTTTCTGTGTCTGGCTTATTTTACTTAACATGATAATCTCAGTTACTACCTATTTTCCTGAAAATTGCATGATTTTTTTTTCTTTATGGCTAAATAGAGGCCATTCTGAATATATACCATATTTTTTTTAATTCATTCATCTGTTGATAAGAACCTAGACTAAATCCATTAACTATTGTTAATAGTGGTACAACAAAAAATGAGTGTGCAGGTATCTCTTGTGCACCAACTTCATATCCCTCCAATATACACCCAAGAGTGGTATAAATGGATCATGCGGCAGATCTGTTTTTAGTTTTTTAAGAACCTTCATTGTAGCATAAATCCTAATAGGTCTTAATAATAAAAACCTAGAATCAGATATAGTGGTAAATGCTAAGATATCAGAGAAGCAGATCAGCCAGCTACTAGAAAGACTACTTACCTCTACCAAATCCTCAGACTGAAAAGGTGTAAGCTCCTGTTTCCTCCCGATTTATATTCCTCTCTCTGTCCAGCCATATCACTTCCTGTCTCCACCTCCCTCCTGCTGGGATTAAAGGCATGAGATCCCATGTGCTGGGATCAAAGGTGTGTGCCATCACTGCCTAGCTCTGTTTCTCTTTTAGACTGGATCAATCTGTGTACCCCAGGGTAGCCTTGAACTCAACAGAGATCCATATGCCTCTGCCTCCCAAGTGCCAGGGTTAAAGGTGTATGCCACCACTGCCTGGCCTTTATGGTTAACCCTGAGGCTTAGCTCCCCACTCTGATCTTCAGGCAAGCTTTATTTGTCAGATCACAAACAAAAGATCACCACACTCCATACTGCTTTCCACAGTAAATAATACTGAATGTTTAGTAGACATATTTAAAATTCTGAACCACCAAAAACCCGAACAATTTTGGAGTTGAACACAGCATGAAAAGACTTAGGATAAGGTATTGTTCTAACAAAAGAATTCAATTAGCAAAACTTTGGTTAGATCAAGTCATTCTGTAAGATGATTTCCTTTCATAGATTATAGAAAATTGGCTGAAAATAAAGACTATCCCACTGTGCCCTACATTCCAACTCTATGGAAAACCTTGCAACAAGAATTAAGAGAAAATTCTCTTGATCCAATGGGTTATGATAACCTAGTTGTATTTGTATCTATAAATGTCAGTCTATTAGATGGCACTTACCATTTCCTGCCCATAAAACCTGCCCCATCTATGTCACTAGGAGCTGAAAGATGCTCCCCAGAGACAGCATGGTGATAATCTTGAGAAACAAAGGAGCTACCCAGGAAATGTATTAACAATTAGGATTTTTTTCCCTTTTCTCTTTTTTACTGAAATTCTTTTCAGACAATGTATTCTGATTATAGTTTCCCCTCCTCTAACTCCTCCCAGAACCTCCCCATTTCATCACCTACCCAAAATCATACCCTTTCCTTCTCTCTCATTAGAATACAAACAGGCACCTAAAGAAATAATAATAAGATAAAATAAAAACAAGCAAGACATGGTAGGACAAAACAAACAAAAGGAAAAGATCCAAAGAAAAAGCACAAGAAACACATATAGATGCAGAGACACACACTTTCACACACACACACACACACACACACACACACACACACACAAACAGAAACTATAATATATACACAGAGGAAAGAACCTCCAAAAACACCACTGGATTTGTTTAGTGTTGGCCATCTACTGCTGGAAATGGGTCTTTCCCCTAAATGTTTATATACCCAATGAGACTCCACTGGAGAAAACTAATTTTTCATTTACAAAGGGATATCAATTGGAGATAGGGGCTTATCTCTACTTCCCCTCTCCATGTTGGGACCCCATCTGCTTAGACCTGGTTGCAGCCTTGTGCATACCTCCACAGTCTCTGAATTCAAATGTGTATCCATCCTATGTTGTTCAGAAGGCCTTGTTTCTATGGTGTCTTCTATCCCCTCTGGCTCTTACAATCCTCCCACCTCTTCTGAGGGTTTCCTGAGACCTGAGGGGAGGGACTTGATAGAAACATTCCATTCAAGACTGAGTGTTCCAAGGTCATCTACTCTCTACACATTGTTCAGCTGTGGGTCTCTGTATCTGTTCCTATCTACTGCATAAGGAAGTTTCTCTGATGGTGGCTGAGCAAGGCACTGATCTATGAGTCTAGCAGAACATCACTAGGAGTCATTTTATTGTTATGTTCCCTTAGCAGAACAGTAGTATCTGGACCACTAGGTTCATGGCCTATCTAGTCTCAGGTTTTTGGCCACAGTACTGAGCATGGGTTCCTGCTCATGGAGTGGGCCTGAAATCCAGATATTGGTTGGTTAGTCCTACAAACTGTGTGTCACCATTGCACCAGCACATCTTACAGGCAGGCCACCATTGTAGATCCCAGGGTTTGAGGCTGGGTGGCTGCTTACCATTCTCCCTTGGCAGCATGCAGAGTGCATTCCTGTACCATGGACACTAGTCAGTAGAGGTGAAAGCTCTAGGTAGGCACCAGCTTGACTTCTCCTTATTAAATGAGTTGTATAGGTCTTGTCTTCAGCTACAAGGCCTTAACATCAGTTTCTGGAGAGCAACCAATGGCCTCAGCAATGGCCTGGGTTGTTTAGGGGCTCCCATGGGGCCCCATTAGCCAATAACTCTATTATATGTAACCAATTTCCAGAACTAGAGGCTTCATTTGGTGATCAGAGATGTCCAGGTGCTGTCTCCCTCATAATTTGGATAACTTTAATATACATATATATTTTAGGAAGCTTCTATTGTATTGTTTCCATATGACCTCTCTAATGGCCCTTAGTTTTAGCTGTCCTCCCACCTTTCCCCTCCCTCCCCTTCTCCATTTGATCCTCCTGTCCCAATCTCCCCAACCTCCATCCATCCATAATTATCTATCTATTTCTCCTTCCTAGGAAGATCCAATCCCCAATCTTTTACTCTGTGATGGTATGGATTTGTAGCCTGATTATCAAAGATTTAACAGCTAACATCCATGTATAAGTGAATTCATGCCATGTTTGTCTTTTGGGGTCAAAGTTACCTTACTCATGTTGATTTTGTTCCAGCTTACCTGCAAATTTCATTATTTCATTTTTTAACAGCTGTACCACATTTTCTTTATCCATTCATCCATTGACAGACATCTAGTCTGTTTCCAGTTTCTAGCTGTTATAAATACAACAGCAATGAACATGAATGAGCAAGTATCTCTGTGGTAGGATGGGAGTGTCCTTTGGGTATATGCCCAAGAGTAGTATACCTGGATCTTGAGGGAGATCTGTTTCCAGCTTCCTAAAAAACTGCCACACTGATTTCCATAGTAGCTGTACATGTTTGAATTCCCATCAGCAATGGATGAGTGGTCTCCTTACTCTACATCCTTGCCAACAGGAGCTGTCATTTATTTTATTGTAGTTTTGATTTGCATTTTCCTGTTGACTAAGAAAGTTGAATAATTGGGAAAATTTTAATCAGCATTTAAGCCATGTTAAAAAAAAAAACTTGCATGATGCAGGATTTTTATAGTATTTATCAAATCACATTTTATTTAGTCAAACAGACCAAATATTGATATTGTCCACCCTCAACAAAACAAGTAAGACAATGCTACCATATTGTCAACTGAAAGGATCTACGTATTCAGAACACCTTATACACTAAAGCCAAATAATACAGGTGTTGCAATGATCCTGCAATTGACATCCAGTGGACAATGAATGTCCTCAGTGTTGTGTTCTTAGAAAGTAAATTCATCTGTCGTATGACCCCATCTTGGGCTTATTAAAAAGCTGTGAACTACATTGGGAGATGAAGATTGATTTCTTCACAAATGAAATCATAAAGTCAATGAAACATATCACCCACATAGAAACAGATGGAAATGGACAGCTTTAACAGCTATCAGACAAAACAGTCCAAAGAAGACCGAGTTTATCACAGAACAGACTCAAGTCATCAACTTATTTCACTGGACATTGCACTAGAAGGGAACTTGTTCAGACTCTTTTAATGGCTGAAGACTAGAGGTGAGTCTAAAAAGAAAGATAAATTTAAAAACTAATTTTGTCTAAAAACAAGAATCTTATTATAAAAGGTTGTTAGTAAATGATGAATTGGAATCTTCTGAAAACATTTTGATCCCAACTCTATACTTCCTTTAACTCTGACTGCAATAATATGAAAAAATACTCTGGTATTTAACTAAACATAAATTTTGTTTGTTAGGAGTACTTGGAGGGTTGGCTTTTTTATGTGGAGGTCTTATTATGTTGCTGTAGCTGGTCTTGATCTAATAGGCTAAAGGTTTTCTCCTGCCTCAGCCTGCCTAGAAGTTGGGATTATGTGCAGAGCTTACCATCTTCAAAACAAAATTTAACAATTATCAGGAAAGCATAAGTAGTAATATGTAACATGAAAGTTGTAAAATTAAATTGAGCCCATAAAAAGTACCTTTCTCTGCAAAATGATAAATACAAAGCTAAAGTTCCTGCTGTCTTTCTAATCTTCTCCTGCACAGAAAAGCAGATCTTCATATTTCTGCTTTAATAACACAGCACATCCTTTGTGATGCATCACATCCTTGTCCATTCTCCTTAGCTGTAACTGAGAGACTGTCCAGCTCTCTTACTTCATTTCCATCCAGGTGGCCTTTTGAGAACTAATGTTATACCAGAATTTCTGCACAGATGCTCTGATTTATGGTGAGGTTACACCTTGATAAACCTGTTGACTTAGTTGGGTTTTTTTGTTTGTTTGTTTTTGTTTTTGTTTCGTTTTGTTTTGTTTTTCTAAAACAAGGTTTCTCTGTGCAGCTTTGGAGCCTGACCTGGAACTTGCTCTGTAGACAAGGCTGGCCTCAAACTCATAGAGATTGCCTGCCTCTGCCTGCAAGTGCTGGGATTAAAGATGTGTTCCACCACCACCTGGCAACTTAGTTAGGGTTTCTATTGTTGCAATGAAACAACATGACCAAAAAGCAAGCTGGGGAGGAAAGGGTTTATTTGGCTTACAACTTCCATACCAATATTCACCAGCAAAGGAAGCCAGAAAAGGAATTAAAACAGGGCAGGAACCTGGAGACAGGAACTAATGCAGAGACCATGGAGGGATGCTACTTACTGACTTGCTCCCCTTGGTTTGCTCAGCCTGCTTTCTCATAGAACCCAGGACCACCAGCCCAGGGAGGGCACCACCCACAATGGGCTGGGCCCTTCTCCATCAATTACTAGTTAAGAAAATTCCCTACAGCCGGATCTTATAGAGGCATTTTCTCAATTGGTATTTCTTCCTTTCAGTTAACTTTAACTCATATCAAATTGACATAAAACTAGCCAGGACACCTGTATTATGTTGAAAATACTATAAGTCAAAAATACATGAATTACAGCCTACCAAGCATCATAGCTTAGCCTAACTTACTGCAGAATCCTTTTATTACCCTACTTTTGGGCAAAATCATCTATCAAAAACAGTGTTGACTATTTATGCAGTTCTTGTAATGCTTCCCTCTTTCCCCAAGACTTTGATTTCTTTTCTGCCTTTGGTTTTGGCTTCCCATCACCAATCATGGCCTTGAAAATATTAAGTGGAAAATTCCAGAAAGTTTTACATTTGTGTACTTTTTTTAGGAGTGTAATGAAATCTTATGCCATCCTGCTCCATCCTACTGAGTCTGGGCTGTGAATTACCCTTCACCTGGTCTACATGCTGTGTGCATTACCTTCCCAGCCATCAGTAGCTTTCTCAACTGCCACATCAACTGCCATAATACTGCAATGCTTGTGTTTAAGTATCCTGTACTTTACTTAATGGACCCAAGGAGAAAAAGGAGTAATATTGGTGATTTGGCTATGTCAAAAGAAGCCTCAGAAGGCTTCCTTTAAATACTGTCTCACAGTCTAATAGAAGAATGAGTATAATACAATTAGATGAGGCAGGCATAGTCACATGGATCTTATTATGTATGCGAACACGTATATTTTACTTTCAGACAGAGAGAAGGTCTCATTGTACAGCTCAAACTGCCCTCAAACTCACTGTGTAACCCAGGCTGATTTCTACCTTATCATCCTCCTGCCTCTGCCTCTTGCTAGCTGAGATTACAGCATGTGCCACCATGCCTGACTTACTCTATTTACAACCAGTTAATGTTGTTATACTCCCCATGTGCTTAATAGACAAGTATATTGTTAAGTATAGTGTTGCACACCTTTGAACTCAGCACTCAGGAGGAAGAAGCAGGTGGCTCTCTGAGTCTGAAGCCAGCCTAAGCTATATATAGTGAGTTTCAGGACAGCCAGGGTTATAAGGTAAGACCTTGCCTAAAAAAGAAAGAAAAAAAAAGAAGGGAGGAAGGAAGGAAGGAAAGAAAGAAAGAAAGAAAGAAAGAAAGAAAGAAAGAAAGAAAGAAAGAAAAAAGGAAAGAAAGAAAGAAAGAAGGAAGGAAGGAAGGAAGGAAAGAAAGAAAGAAAGAAAGAAAGAAAGAAAGAAAGAAAGAAAGAAAGAAAGGGGAAGGGGAGGGATGGAGAGAGGGAGGGAGGAAAAGAAGGAAGGAGAAGGGAAGGGAATGGGAGGGAAGGAACGATGGAGGAATGGAGGGAAAAAGGAAGAGGAAAGGAAGGAAGGAAGGAAAACATCTTAAGCATTATCATAAACATGTACATACAAAAAAAAGTACATATGGGGTTCGGTACTCTGCAGCTCTACGCTGGGACCTTGACACACAGTCTCTATGGATAGTGGAGAACTAACAAGGGAGGAACTTGGCGCCACTGTCTAGTGGAAGGTGCTAGGGAATTTTCTTAAAGCTGAATATTGAGCAGTTACACTATTTTCAGTCCTGATAGGAAGAGAATTTTGTGTTGATACTGTGCTTACAAAGAGCTCACGTGCGCGCGCGCGTGCGCGCGTGCACACACACACACACACACACACACACACACACACACAATGTTTTGAAAGTGTCTTTCCTGATGGCTAACACTCCCATCACCACCAGCTATTCTTCAGACCACTATTGACCATTATTCTCCATGACACTTTTCAAAATTACATCCTCAAATCATTACATATACCCTTCTACTCTCTTCTCACGTCCATATCTTCTTCTGTGATATCCACCCTAAGAGAAATCAGATAAATAGCTCATGTCATACTACTGCATTTTGAGTAAAATTTCAGCTTTCTTCAACAAGAAAGCTACAATATACTGATTAATGCTGGAGCCAGACTACCTGTGATCAGGCTGCAGTATGGTTCTTACACTTCAGCTCTTCATCTGTAAAATAAAGATTATAATCATAACCTAAAACACAGTGTTGCTGCAAGGATTGGATAAGTTAATAACTGGCACAAAATACTATATACACATGTATATGTGTATATTAACATTAACTATTATCATCATCACTAAGATTTAAAAGGTATGGTTACTTGGGAAGGGGGTGTGTGTATACATAAGTTCAGAATTCATATAGGCTACTTAGCTGTAAGTAAAATTAAGTCCTGTAGACTTTTGGTAGTGAAAACCCAGTGAATGGTGCCCCAAGTCCATTTTCATTCCATTTTGTCCTGCAGCAACACGTTACTTTTTCTTCTACTCTACAAACACTATCAAGTACTTACAAAATGCCAGATGCTATGCTTGGAGCTGAGAAGGCAGAGATGACTAAAAACAAATATCACCCTCCCTTTGGTGCTCCCGAAGAGGGGACAAAACACCACGAACCTAATGATCACAAAACAAATGAAAAACATTAAGTAGAAAATGTTGCAAGGTGAGGTACATGATACTGTAAGAAGGCCAATTTACCAAAAAATCAATTTGCAGAAAACCAATTTGCCAAAAGTCAATTTTCCAAATCACTGATTCACTGAATTTCCTAACAAGTCACTGAAAGCTAATTTGCCAAAAGCCAGTTTCTAGGAAATCAATTTGTTGAGAAGTAGTCTGCCAGATTGTAGCTTCACCAAATGATCAATTTGCTGAATTGCTGCCAATGTTTGAAGTCTTCATTTCATAGTTTTGTTGCATTCATGACAGCCCTTTAGCCCCAAAGTTGACTGTTTGTCTGGAATGAATGTCAGTTTCCTGTTTTCACACTTTAAATGCAAAGCTCCCAATGAGTTAGCATTCCAAAGTAAGTGCCTGCAGTGGCGCTCACTGTCTCAACCCTGGCTTCTGCCAGCCTCTGACTCTGCCAGAAAGGCAGCTGCAGCAGCCATCTTGGACCAGGATGATGAACTCATCTACACATTGTCTGTTGCCAAATTGTTGTCAGCAGATTGGTCATTTGTGAAATGTTTCTCCATAAAGCTGCCTGAAGTCTGTGTGCTGAGGGCCTGCAATAGACATCTTCAGACACATGAAGAAAGCTTCATTGAAGAAAAAATAATAACAACTGAACTCAGATGTGAAGAATACCTGAGGATGAGCAGTGGTGGTGCATGACATTAATCCTAGCACTTGGGAGGCAGAGGCAGGTGGATCTCTGAGTTCTAGGCCAACCTGGTCTACGGAGTGAGTTCCAGGATGGCCAGGGTTATACAAAGAAACCCTGTCTTGAAAAGCAAAATACATAAAACAACTAGGAGAAAGGAACATAGAAGAATGTCCAAGCAAAACAATAACATCAGAGACATTTGGCAGGGATAGCACTGCAATTATAAGATCTACAAAAGAGAGTGGGTAAAGAGATGTGAACTAAGGGGAGAGACAGCCAGAGGCCAGCACGAGTCCTGTCTTATTTGAAGGCTTGGAATACTTAATGCATTAAGTAGAAAAATGACACGGTCAGTCTTGTGTTTTGAAAAGATCACTGCTATAGATTTTAAATGTGTGCTTATATAGGCTAATCTCTCACCTACAATTTTTTATTTTGATAGTCTAGGAGAGAGATGCTAGTATTCAGACAAGAGAATATGGAAGAAGTGAAGCAAATTATAATAAATCACCTGCCAAGTTAGGAGGTAGAGAAAACCGACTTTGTTAGGGAGGCTGTACATGTGGGTGAAAAGAGAGTCGTAGATAGTTCCTGTGTTCTGTTCTGCCTAACTATACTGAAGTGCTGTTGCTAAGAGAGAACTGGAAGAAAACCACTCTTGAATAGCATTTTATCAATAAATTGCCATATATGTTCTTATTTTATACATCTTTCAGGCTATCTTCTTTCAAGTTTCAAGTTATGGAAGGATTAAATGTGAGTTTGGTCAAAGATGTTTCACACAACGCGTAGCTCCTCCTCTATACCGGTAGTCAATAAACTGTAACTCATTTTAGGGTCTTTTATTTACTGAAAATTTCATACATGCATAAACTGCATCTTGATCATGTCCACCGCCAACTCCCCGACACTGCCCATCATCCCCTGTCCTCTCTTTTTAGCCCACTGAGTCCAGTTAGCACTGCTACCTGCTGGTCGTTGGCTGGTCCTGCTGCCTTGCTCTTGTGCTGGTTGCCATAGCTGTGGAGTTCCTAAGTGAAATGGCCAGTGTCGAGTCACACCCAGAAGAGAGCACTCCCCAACACCTCCCCATCTCCTGCTTCTTACAATCTTCCCACCCTCTTTCCCATGATGTTCTCTGCTGTGTGGGGGTTGACATAGCTGACCCATTTAAAGCTAAGTACTCAACAGCTGCTTACTCTCAGCACTGTGCTGTCCACAGAAAGAAGCTTCCCTGGCCGAGGTTGAGAGCAGCATTAATCTGTGGGTATAAACACAGATATCTGGAAGGCAGTTTGACAACATGCCCATTTAGCAAAACAATGGTAGTAGCTTTCCCAGTAGAGCCTATGACCTCCTGAATCACAGATTTTGGGCCAGGTTTATAGTTTCAGGCATGAATTCCTTCCTATGGAACAGACATCAAATCCAAGAAAGAAAGTTCTTGGTTAGCTGACCCCCGCAATACCATATGTGACATTAGGTGCATCAGTGGGCATCTTGACTGGCAGATTGGTACTGTAGCATGCTAAGTTAACCACTGGGTAACACCTTTGATGGCTCTTGTCCCCCAGCAGCCAACACAGCATGATCCAGCACTATGAAAGCAGAGATGAAGTTTTCAGATCAACTCCAGCTTGAATTCTCATGTCTTGCAACCAAAGTGTGTTGTGCCTTCAAAAATAGGATCAACAAGTATATAGCTATGGTGGACAGCCATAGCAATGGCACTAGCCTGTTTTGTTTGGGGAGTTTCTGGGGCCAAAAGTCCCAGCAAACCTTGATCTATTTTCTCCCTGCATTACTTCTTTGAAGTCTTCATATGCTACTGTGTGAATTCCTGACACAGCGAGAGAAGATACGAAGAGCGTGTTGGTGGCCCTGGAGAGTCCCCGCTAAGCCTGTGCTGTGGTGACACGTTACAGATCTAATGCAGCTTGGCATGGGCAGGAGCTCTAACTTGCATGAGTCGGGATCCTTTTTATTAAGATCAGGGCTGCTGAGGGTTGTTTAAGGATTCAGTGAATAAACCCTGGGAAATGTTTAGAACAGTACCAAGCTCCTCAAGTATTGTTATCCACATAGTATTATAATCAAGGAACAATGGAGCTATCACTTCTAAAGTAAATTATGAGACAGGCGCTTATGCAGACTGTGTTCCATAATCTCATTTAATCACCTCAAATACCCCAAGTTCTGTTTTTGTATAGCAGTTAACTTTATCACTAATAGAGGAAAAGCAAGGCTCACAAAACTCACAAGAAACTTACAGAACTCAGACAATTACAAAACTTACAAGACTCAAAAGGTTTTCCTCTAGCAGGAGGAATGAGATTCTTCAGTGTTATAGCTGCCTATGAGCTTTGTACGGAACTCCAGGAATCAGCTTCTGAGTGGCCATGTGTGGAGAGACACCAGGACCACGGCAACTCTTATAAAGGAAAACATTTCAGTGGGGCCAGCTTACAGTTTCAGAGGCTTAGTTCATTATCATCATGGCGGGACACGATGGCACACAGGCAGACATAGAGCTGAGAGACCTACATCTTGATCCAAAGGCAGCAAAAGGAAAAACTGTGTCACACCAGGCAGACTTCAGCTTTTCTCAGATCCCAAAGCACACCTCCACAGTGACACATCTACCCCAACAAGGCCACACCTCCTAAAAGTGCCAAGCATTCATATACCTGCGTCCATGGAGGCCATTCCCATTCAAACCACCAAGCCATGCATACCAGGTAGGATTTTTCTGTGATACAGCTACTGAAGTTGTCCACACTCCTATAAGTACCACTCGTCTGTACCAGTCAATAACCCACACAGACTCATTGGTTTACCAAGCTGGACTTGGACGGAACCATAATTTCCCTCTCTGTGTGGGGCAAATAGAAACAGCCTGCTAGGCAGCCGCTCAGTATCTGTTCATCGCCAGTCTATAGATAAGAAGCCTGAAATGCAGAGACTTCTTTTCCCAGTTCCACACACCTACTAACTCAAGACACTCAATATTAAGCATAGAACACCAAACCCTCCTGTTCAGCTCTTGCTCCTAATTCTAAGACACACTGCCTAGCTACCTATGCTGTCCTCTAAAAGTCCACTGGCATGGCTATCCAGGCACTGTTTTAATGATAAAACTATAATTAATTAATTAGCCCCCAAATAACAAATGTTACATGTAATTTCCAGGCCTGGGGTTATAGTCAGAGAGGCAACCGCCCCTGGGTCCCAACCCTGGGCACCAGCCATCCCGAGAGGACCTGCCCAACTAGGCCCCAGTCTCTGGCCAATCATGGGCCCTGCAGGAAGGCTCCCCTTTTCTAAGACTGCAGGCAGACCCTGCAGTCTCCACACCCTGCACCCACACCCATTTGAGACCCCAGCCACTTCCTGAGACTCAAGGACCAGCCCCCAGCTCCAATCTGCCCCGGAACTCCCATCTGGACCAGAGAGACCCTCTGGTGGACACTACAACCTCAACGCCTTGCCCCCATACCCATCTGCCAGAGATCACAGCCACTTCCGGAGACTTAGAGACCAGCGTACAGCATTCCATCCTGTCCCGGAACTCCCATTTGGACAAGAGGAGCTCCCATCTGGACAAGATAAGGAGACCCCAGGGACTTCCTGAGACTCAGAGTCCAGACCCCCCAGCTCCTATCTGGCCAGCACTCTGATCTGGACCAGAGCTCCCATCCAGCCCAGAGCTTCCATCTGGACCAGAGAGAGGCTCCCTAAATCTGTCAGCTCTTCCTGGACCAAGTGCACTGATAAGACCAAGAACGAATCCACAAGGAGATGGGCAGACATCAAGGTAGAAGTACATACAACAAAATGAACAGCAATAAATACAGCATCACCAGAACCTAGCCCTTCTCCAACAGCTAGACCTGAATATCACAGAATGGAAGAAGCAGAAGAAAATAACGTTATAAGTAACATCATGAAGAGGCTAGAGCCTTATATAGAAGAAATCAAAAATTAAGTGGAGGAAAAGACAAACAAAAAATGGGAAGAACTCTATAAAAAACTAGAGGAAAGGACAATTAAAGCAGAAGAAAACAATAAGTCCCTGAAAGAAAATCATGAAAAAGCAATGAAACGGACGAGGGAAACAGTCCAAGACCTGAAGAGAGAAATAGAAAAAATGAAGAAGACACTAGCAGAAGGAATGCTGGAAATAGAAAATCTGAGTAAATGAACAGGATCTTCAGATGCAAATATAACCAACAGAATGCAAGAGATGAAAGAGAGAATCTCTGGTGTTGAAGATACAGTAGAAGAAACAGATTCATCAGTCAAAGAAAATACTAAAACCAACAAAGTCATGACCCAAAATGTCCAAGAAATTTGGGACACCATGAAAAGACCAAACCTACGAATAATAAGGATAGAGGAAGGAGAAGAATACCAACTCAAAGGCACAGAAAATATATTTAACAAGATCATAGAAGAAAAATTTCCCAACTTAAAGAACGAAATGCCTATGAAGATACAAGAAGCCTATAGAACACCAAACAGACTAGATCCCCCCAAAAAAGTCCCCTCACCACATAATAATTAAACAACTAAACATACAGAATAAAGAAAGACTATTAAAGGCAGCAAAGGAAAAAGGCCAAGTGACTTATAAAGGCAAAATCATCAGAATAACACCCGATTTCTCAATGGAGACTTTGAAAGCCAAAAGGACCTGGACAGATATAATGCAGACACTAAGAGACCATGGATGCCAGCCTAGACTAATATACCCAGCAAAACTTTCAGTCATCATAGATGGAGTGAACAAGACCTTCCAAGACAAAACCAGATTTAAACAATACTTATCCACAAACCCAGCCCTACAGAAAGCACTAGAAGGAAAATTCCAACCTAAGGAAGGCAGATACACCCATGAAAACACAGGCAATAGACAACACCACAGCAGTAAACCCCAAAGAAGAAAAGTACACACACACTTCCACCAAAAAATAAAAATAATAACAGGAACGAACAATCACTGGTCATTAATATCCCTTAATATCAATGGACTTAATTCACCTATAAAAAGACACAGACTAAAAGAATGGATATGAAAACAAGACCCATCTTTCTGCTGCATACAAGAAACACACCTCAAATTCAAAGACAGACACCTCCTAAGAATAAAAGGCTGGGAAAAGACTTTCCAATCAAATGGTCTTAAGAAGCAAGCTGGTGAAGCCATCCTAATATCCAGCAAAACAGACTTCAAACTAAAATCAATCAAAAGAGATGATGAAGGACATTACATACTCACATCGCAGGATCCACCAAGATGAAGTCTCAATTCTGAACATTTATGCCCCAAACACAAGGGAACCCACATATGTAAAAGAAATATTATTAAAGCTTAAATCACATATAAAACCCCACACATTAATAGTGGGAGACTTCAACACCTCACTTTCACCTCTGGACAGATTGGCTAAATTGAAACTTAACAGAGAAATAATGGTCTTAACTGATGTTATGGCTCAAATGGACTTAATCGATATCTACAGAACATTCCACCCAAACAAAAAAGAATATAACTTCTTCTCAGCACCCCATGGAACCTTCTCTAAAATCGACCACATACTTGGCCACAAAGCAAATCTCAACAGATACAAAACAATTGGAATAACCTCCTGTGTTCTATCAGACCCCAAAGGTTTAAAGTTAAATGTCAACAACAACAACCAAAAAAAAAAAAAAAAAAAAAAACTACAGATATCCTACAATCTCATGGAAATTGAATAATGCTCAAGTGAATCACCAATGGGTTAAGGAAGAAAAAAAGAAAGAAATTAAAGACTTCCTAGAGATCAATGAAAATAAATACACCACATACCCAAACTTATGGGACACTATGAAAGCAGTGCTAAGAGGGAAATTCATTGAGCACTAAATGCCCACATAAAGAAGCTGGAGAAATCTCATGCTACTGACTTGACAGCACACCTGAAAGCTCTTGAACAGGAAGAAGCAAAGTGTCCCAGGAGGAACAGATGCCAGGAAATTAGCAAATTGAGAGCTGAAATCAATAAAATAGAAATAAAGAGAACAATACAAAGGATTAATGAAACAAAGAGTTGGTTCTTTGAGAAGATCAACAAGATAGACAAGCCCTTATACAAACTAACCAAAAGACAGAGAGAGAGCATCCAAATTAACAAAATCAGAAATGAAAAGGGAGACATAACAACAGACAATGAGGAAATCCAGAGAATCATCAGGTCATACTTCAAAAACCTCTACTCCACAAAACTGGAAAATCTAAAAGAAATGGATAATTTTCTGGATAGGTACCACATACCTAAGTTAAATCAAGACCAAATAAACCATTTAAATAGTCCAATAACCCCTAAGGAAATAGAATCAGTCATTAAAAGTCTCCCAACCAAAAAAGCCCAGGACCAGATGGTTTCACTGCAGAATTCTACCAGATCTTCAAAGAAGACTTAATACCAATACTCTTTAAATTGTTCGACACAATAGAAGCAGAAGGAATATTACCCAACTCCTTCTATGAGGCTACAATTACCCTGATTCCTAAACCAAACAAAGATGCAACAAAGAAAGAGAACTACAGACCAATCTCCCTCATGAACATTGATGCAAAAATACTCAATAAAATACTGGCAAATAGAAACAAGAACACATCAAAACAATTATCCACCATGATCAAGTAGGCTTCATCCCAGGGATGCAAATGTGGTTCAACATACAAAAGTCTGTCAATGTAATACACCATATAAACAAACTCAAAGAAAAAAACCACATGATCATCTCACTAGATACTGAAAAGGCATTTGACAAAATCTAACACCCCTTCATGATAAAGGTCTTGGAGTGATCAGGAATACAGGGAACATACCTAAACATAATAAAGGCAATCTACAGCAAGCCAACAGCCAACATCAAATTAAATGGAGAGAAACTCAAAGCAATACCACTAAAATCAGGAACAAGGCAAGGCTGTCCCCTCTCCCCAAACTTATTCAATATAGTACTTGAAGTTCTAGCCAGAGCTATAAGACAACATAAGGAGATTAAGGGGATACAAATTGGAAAGGAAGAAGTCAAGCTTTCCCTTTTTGCAGATGACATGATATTATACATGAGTGACCCCAAAAATTCAACCAAGGAACTGGTACAGCTTATAAAAACCTTCAGCAACATAGCAGGATACAAGATCAACTCAAAAAAATCAGTAGCTCGCCTAGGTACAATAGACAAACAGGCTGAGAAGGAAATCAGAGATACATTACCCTTTACAATAGCCACAAATGATATAAAATACCTTGGGGTTACTCTAACTAAGCATGTGAAGGACCTATATGACAAGAACTTTAAGATCCCTGAAAAAATAAATTTAAGAAGATGTCAGAAAATGGAAAGATCTCCCATGCTCATGGATAGGCATGATTAACATAGTAAAAATGGCGATCTTACAAAAGCAATCTACAGATTCAATGCAATCCCCATCAAATTACCAACACAATTCTTCACAGATCTGGAAAGAATAATATTCAACTTCATATGGAAAAACAAAAAACCCAGGATATCCAAAAGAATCCTGTACAATAAAACAACCTCTGGAGGCATCACGATCCCTGACCTCAAGCTCTACTATAGAGCTACCGTAATAAAAACAGCTTGGTACTGGCATAAAAAGCAACATGTGGACCAATGGAATCGAATTGAAGATCCTGACATTAACCCGCCCACCTATGAACATATAATTTTTGACGAAGAAGCCAAAAATGTACAATGGAAAAAAGAAAGCATCTTCAACAAATGGTGCTGGCATAACTGGATGTCAATGTGTAGATCCATATCTGTCACCGTGCACAAAACTTAAGTCCAAGTGGATCAAAGACCTCAACATAAATCCAGTTACCCTGAACCTGATAGAAGAGAAAGTAGGAAGTACTCTTGAACACACTAGCACCAGAGATCACTTTCAAAATATAACACCAGTAGCACAGACACTGAGAGAAACAATCAATCAATGGGATCTGTTGAAACCAAGAAGCTTTTGTAGAGCAAAGGACATGGTCAACAAGACAAAGCGACAGCCTACAGAATGGGAAAAGGTCTTCACCAACCCCACATCTGACAGAGGGCTGATATCCAGAATATATAAAGAACTCAAGAAATTAGACATCAAAATGCCCAACAGTCCAATTAAGAAATGGGCTATAGAACTAAATGGAGAATTCTCAACAGAGGAAGTTCAAATGCCTGAAAGACATTTAAGGAATTTCTCAACATCCCTAATTATCCAGGAAATGCAAATCAAAACGACTCTGAGATACCACCTTACACCTGTCAGAATGGCTAAGATCAAAAACACAGAAGACAGCTTGAGCTAGAGAGGATGTGGAGCAAGGGGAACTCTCCTCCACCGCTGGTGGGAATGCAAGCTTGTACAGCCACTTTGGAAATCAATATGGAGCTTCCTTAGAAAATTGGGAATCCATCTCCCCCAAGACCCAGCTGTAGCACTCTTGGGCATATACCCAAGGAATGCTCAATCATACCACAAGGCCATTTGCTCAGCTATGTTCATATCAGCATTGTTTGTAATAGCCAGAACCTGGAAACAACCTAGATGCCCTTCTATAGTGATATTTTATTTGTATTGAAATGTGATTTTATTTGTATGTCAATAAAGTTGCCTTGAGGTCAGAGCAAGCCAGAGCAGAAGCTGAGCAGTAGTGGGGCACGCCTTTAATCCCAGCACTTGGGAGGGAGAGCTAGGCGGATCTTTGTGTGTTCAAGGACACAGCCAGCATGGCAGACACACGCCTTTAATCTCAATACCAACCATAGAAGACCTGGAGGTCTGTACAAACAGGCAGTGACGAGGAGGTCATGTGGCTGGGTTTACAACCAATGAGAGAAGAGAACAGAAAGTTTTTAAATAGACAGGACGCAGAGAAGTAGGTCTCTTGCAGAGAGGAAGAACCGCAGAAGCAGTGAAGGGTAAGGTTTTCTGCTTTTGCTCTGACCTCGTGGTTTTTAACTCTGCAATCGGTTCTGTGTTTCTTATTTAACAAGCCGGATACTTCAACTGAAGAATGGATAAAGAAAATATGGTACATATACACAATGGAGTACTACTCAGCTGAGAAAAATAATGACATCATGAGGTTTGCAGGCAAATGGATGGATCTAGAAAAAATCATCCTGAGTGAGGTAACCCAGATTCAGAAGGACAAACATGGTATGTACTCACTCATAGGAGGATACTAGATGTAAAACAAAGATGACTAGACTGCTACACAACTCCAGGGAGGGTACCTAGATAACGGGACCCTAGGAAAGACCCAGGGATCACCCAATGACAGAGAAATGGATGAGATCTACATGAACAACCTGGACAACAGTGGGAGTAATGAAGGGCAGGTTTGAGGGAAAGAAAGCTTAGGGGAGCAGGAGATCCCAGCTGGATCAAGAACAGAAAGGGAGAACAAGGAATAACAGATCATGATAAATGAAGACCACATGAGAACAGGAATAGGCAGAGTGCTGGAGAGGTCCCCAGAAATCCACAATGATACATCCTCTGTAGACTGCTGGCAATGGTCGAGAGAAAGCCTGATCTGACCTAGTCTGGTGATCAGATGGCCAAACACCCTAATGGTCATGCTGGAACTCTCATCCAATAACTGATGGAAGTGGATGCAGAGATCCTCAGCCAGGTCCTAGGTGGAGCTCCAGGAGTCCAATTGTCGAGAAAGAGGAGGGACTGTAAGAGTGTGAATTGTTGAGACCAAGATTGGAGAGGCCCAGGGACAAATAGCCAAATGAATGGAAGCATATGAATTATGAACCAAAGGCTGTGGAGCCCCAGCTGGATCAGGCCCTCTGGATAAGTGAGACAATTGAATAGCTTCATCTGTTTGGGAGGCACCCAGGCTGCGGGACCGGGACCTGTCCTTAGTGCACGAGCTGGCTGTTTGGAACCTTGGGCTTACACAGGGACACTTTGCTCAGCCTGCAAGGAGGGGACTGGACCTGCCTGTACTGAATCCTTCAGGTTTAAATGAATCCCCAGGGGAGTCTTGGCCCTGGAGGAGATGGGAATGGAGGGGAGGGGATGGCAAGAAGGTGGGGACGGGGGTGGGAGTGGGGAGGACAAGGGAAACCCATGGCTGATGTGTAAAATTAAAACACAAATATAATTTTTTAAAAAAGTTTAAAAAAATGTACTTTCCAAATGACTGTGACTTCTACCTAGAGAATCACTAATGTCAGGAGAAATTTTTAAAATAAGAAAAATTATTCTCCTATTATTTTAATTCATTTCTCAGGATGTAATAAGGTTCTGATTAGTCTACCTTGCATATGAGCTGGTAGATTTTTTAACTAACAAAATGAAACAAGAGTTGCAGGAAAACTTGCAGAAGGTTAGTGAGACTCATTTCTCCCTATACTCATGGGTTTTGCTATTTCACTTTCTTGGTGCTTTCAGAGCTTAGAAAAAATGCACAAATCAACTCAATCAATTTTGCAAACACTAGTTAAACTAACATATATGATTGATAATTGTTAGGTAAAGGAGTATTGGTTTGATGTCATTTTTTAACTAAGTCTCTTTCATTCTATTTTATCAATTAAGACTTGGGAGCCAGATGCTGGCGTGAAAACCTGCTGCTCAGAGAATTGGTGAAAGCAGTCAACTACTTCCTCCCAGCCATTGTCACAGAAAGAGAGCTTTCTCCTATGCCATCTCAAACATAAAAAATACTCCTCCAACCTGATGTCCCTCCCTTCTACTTCCAGTGCATCTCTCCCTCTATTCTCCTGACTTCTTCCCATGCTCTATGGCTTTTTTCCTGTCAACTGTTCCCTTTCTCTGCCTCTTGACCTATGGTTGATTTTATTTAATCCTGTTTATAGCATTCAGGCAGAGCTCTTAGATTAAAGGTGTGTGCTAGGGCTGAGCCACACCCCAGCTAGAAGCAGGTTCTTCTAGTAAACAATGCAATCTCGGGGTTCACAGTGTGATTGAATATCCTACAACATTTTCCCCTTTTTGTCTAAATAAAAAGAAAAGGTTTTAAGTTGAACACAGTAAAACTGTTTACAGTAATGAAGCTATTTCTGTCAAGCTTTCCACAATGGCCAACTTGGTTGTAGTTGGCACTTTAAGGAGTATTTTTGAGTTCAAACTTCTGTAAAATGTTTGTGTTGGTCTCATATGAACTCAGCTATGAGCAGTTTGTAGTCTGAAGCTGATCTTTGGTTGGTGTTTGTAAGTTGAGTAATGTTACCACAATCCAGGTGGATTCATCATTACAGGGCCCCATCATCTTCTTGGAGACCTTAAAGATTATGTTTTGCTTGGGACATTTTCTTTTGCTGATCCATCCTTTTCTTTCAGATGTCTCACTTGTCCAGTTGATGTTTTTATTCTCTTGGAAAGATAAAAACAAAACCATGCCCCAACTCTAACTCGGGGGGAGGGTCCTTTTTGGCAGGTATATCTTTTCTAGGGAAAAATGGTTTTTTTGGAAACTGAAAAAGTGTTATCTTTCAATTAAAAATTATTTTGAAAATTTGAAACTAAATATACCTTAGTGTGTGTGATAAATATACCTATATTTCCCTTTCTCTTTATATATAAATTCAAGGTTTAAGTGGATTTATTTTTAGATCACAAAGGACATTCACTTTGAATTTCAGCCTGCCTGTTGAAAGTGACTTTTAAATTGAAATCACTGTAATTTTTATGTGCCTGCCTCTGCCTCCCAAGTATTGGGTTAAAGGTGTGAACTGGCTATGGGTTTCCATAGCAGTTATCTCAGAGGGTTGTTGTGGTTTAATTTGGTTCTCCATTTCCCCTTATTTTTTAGTGTTGGGGTAAACTTTCAAGTGTAAGCTATCTTTCTTGCTAATTTATTCTAAATTTTTCCCTGGGAAATTTTAATATTCATCTTAATTAAATATGATAATAATTTGTACACAAATTATTTTCAGATGTTTTATCTTGCCTGTATGAACTACATAAAAATTTGATGTCTTTGCTAAGTTATCCTAGGTATTGCCCTTTTCATTCATGCCTCCCATGACCAGATCTTTGTCATTAATCTGACAGTGGTTTTCCATTTTGATGACCATATGGCTGTACCATTGCACATGCACTATGAAGACAGAGATTTTCCTTTGGCCTTCCTCATGTTTGTCTTGTAGCCAATAGTGCTGCTGTTACTTCACCGTGTTGTGCTGATTTGGTGGTTCCTTCCTTAGTGACAGCCATTTCATCCCTTGTTCTATAGGCTATAGCTTTCCACACAGCTGTGGTTCCACCATCAAATGCTGTGACCACTCTGTTGGTCCCCACAGTCCAAATAGATGCCTCTTTTGGGGGAGGGGTGTATGGTTTAGGGATGGGGATTATGGGAAACTGAGCTATTTCCTTAGTGTGGGAAGGCACAGACCCCTTTGATCATGAAGGAATTCAGACAGGTACCAGCTGCACTGCAGTACCTTGCATTCCATGGCTAAGCCTGTGAAGGACTCTGGCTTTAAAAGGATCCAATCCATCATTGTAAGGGCACCCTTATGGCCATAGGGTGGTTGGCAATGACTGAGTGTAAGATTCCCCATGCCTCATAAAATGTACAAATTTGTTCTGAAAGAGGGAATATTTATTCTCTGTGTATGGAAAGCATTTGCAATAGAAGCCAACAGGCAAATGTTGGTGAGCTCCTTTTTGCTTTATGAAGGGTCCCCAGTTGCCAATTCACCAATAAATATGATATCCATAATTAGGGTATCATCTGGTTCAATATTGATCAGGTTTGCATGCATGAAGAAAAGCTTACCAGCAGTCACAAAAGCTGCTCTTTGTCCCTGTCCCCATTGCAAATTAGCTGTCTTTCTAGTAACCCTATAGAGGGCTTTTGTAATAATCTGTAAGTATAGTATGTGATTTCTCTAGTGTGCAAACATACCAAATAGGAACTATATCTGAGTTTTGTCCCTGGGTGGTGGGATGAAAGCATGCCCCACCACCACCTTGCTAAACAACTAACTCAAAGAGGTCTGCCTATCTCTGCTGAAATTAAAGGCATGGGCTACCACCTCCTTACTCAATTATTTATCTTAGCTCTAAATCACCCCAACTCTCAAAAGATTAGGAAAACAAGTTTGAACTGTAGCAACTGTTTTATATTTTGTGGGATGCCCCAAGGGTATCCGCACATGCAGGGAAACATGCTGTCATGCTGGGCAGAGGCAGTGGCAGGCTGGCAGATGACCCACACCATGCAAGCATGGCATGGGGTGGGGGTGGCAGACAGTCATTCATGATCCAGTTGCTGCATCCACATGGAAATGGTTTATTATAATAGCAAGCAAAAAGAAGATAGGAAAGAGGGAAAAAGAGAGAAAGAGAGAGGAAGGGGAGGGTCCTTTCCCCAAAATGAGGCTTTTACATCAGGAAACAGGGTGGCACCGAGGGGTGGGTCAGAACACTAACATTTGTTTCCAAGGGATGGGTCAGAATATTAACAGTAACCTTTTAAATTTACTTAAAACATTTTAAATCTACTAACTGTTTTTAATACCAAACAGCAAAAGTATCCTTTTTATTGAAGAAAAAACTCAAAAGCTGATGTCTGAGATGGTGTGGACCATGTGGCAATCTACAGTCTAACATTCTAACATGGAATTAGGACATATGGTTTAAGAAAACCCATTTTTCCTTTCATACCAGTAAGGCAAGTGTGCCTTTAGTAAATTATCATTTGAAAATGTTATTATGTTTTATTTTCATTTTTTCATACCTGATCAAATGTTAGTCTTTGCAAGTTAGTTTAGACTGAATGACCAAGTTGTCTGAGGTACTATGACTTCTCCTTATTCAGGAAGTCTCCTGTTCGAATCTAATCTTTTTGAATCTCAGTGGTATTCATAGCTTTTCTTCTCCTGTGGACTCAAAGGAAAACCTCTTCCCCAACGTAACACATATCCTGGTTTCCATTCTGAGGTCAACACATCCTTAAAATATAAAAAGTTAATTTAACTGTGTAGATTTTTTTCTATTACTTAATGTCTCTCTGTAGCTGTCACTCTTTCTATTAGCATTTAGAAAATTCAAAGTTAATAAAGCACTGTGTAATCTATCTCTGGGGGTCTTTATTGCCCCTTTCTGTTTATTAAGCATATGTTTTGAAGTATGATTAGATCTTTCTATAACTGTTTGTCCTGTAGGATTGTATGGTATACCCTATGCTTTTTGTTATAATATGGAAAAAAAATGTTTCATTTTACTGAAGACATATGCTGGAGCATTGTTAGTCTTAATTTGGTTTTGTTGTTGTTGTTGTTGTTGTTGTTTTAAGATTTATTTATTTATTGTGTATACAGTGTTCTACCTGCATGTACATGTACAGGCCAGAAGAGGGCACCATATCTCATACAGATGGTTGTGAGCCACCATGTGGTTGCTGGGAATTGAACTCAGGACCTCTGGAAGAACAGCCAGTGAGTGTTCTTAACCTCTGAGCCATTTCTCCAGCCCCCATAAGTCTTAATTTGTACAGGTGACCCCATAATGGCTATGACTTCTAATACATGTGTAATTACAGAATTGGCCTTTTCAGAACTTAAAGTAGTTCTGATTGAAATCCTGAATATGTATCTATGGTGTGGTGCACATACATTAATTTTCCAAAATCTCTAAAATGAAACACATCATTTTACCAAATTTCATTTCTTTGGGTACCTTTTGGGTCACTTCCTGCAGGTAGTGGAATTTGTTTATACAAAGAACAGGTAGAACATTTCCTTATAATGTCCTTGGCTTGTTGCCAATGATAAATAAAATCTTTACTGTTAACATGGTGTTTCTTATGAAATTCTAAGGCTTCTAGCACATTTTCTATTAATAGCTGATCAATTTTATCATTACCTTGTGCTAGAAGGCCTGGTAAACTCATATGGGATCTGATATATGTTATGTACAATGGATGATTTCTATTTTTGATTTCTTGTGGCAATTGAATAAACAGTGAAGTTATTTCTGAACCATCCAGAATAAGTTCAGTGGTTTTAATGTATAAAACAACTCTTTTGCATATTGAGAGTCAACTGTCTTAGTTAGGGTTCCTATTGCTGTGAAAAGACACCATGACCACAGCAACTCTTATAAGGAAAACATGTACTTAAGGGAACTTGCTAACCGTTTCAGAGGTTTATAGTCCATTATCATCATAGTGGAAAGCATAGTGGTATGCAGGCAGATGTGGTGCTAGAGGTGTAGTTGAAAATCCTACATCTTGCAAGCAACAGGAATTTGGCTGAGACAGTGGGCAGTATCCTGAGCATAGGAAACTTCAAAGCCTGTCCCGACAGTGACACACTTCCTCCAACCAGGCCATATCACTCCAAAAAAGTCATACCTCCTAATAGTGTCACTCTTCATGAGATTATGGGGGTCAATTAATTTCAAACTACCATGATAATTATATTAAGAGATTCAGGAAATTTTAATATATATTTAATAATAAAATAATATATATATTTAACATATAACATAAGAATTGTGTATAGCTCTGATTTTTTAACTGAATCATAAGGGCCTTGAGCCACTTTACTTATTTTTCCTGACTGATAGGATACCTTTCCTGATTTATTCGCATCAGTATAGAATGTAGAGGCTCCAAAAATTGGTGTCTCTTTTACTATATGAGAGAGAATCTAGTTAGTTCTTTATATAAACTGAAGTTTCTTGCTTTTCAGATATTTGTTGTTACTCTCTCCAGAAAACGTTACTGCAAGCTCCTTGCCAATGTTTATTTTTTTTCCCCCATAACGAGGCATGTAGTGGCATTCCTGCTGAACTCCTGGCTTAGCTCCAGAGAGCAGCACCTAGTCCTAATCCTTCCTTTGTTCAACCACACCTTTTTTTCTCTTACCTTTTGTTTCTCTTATCACCCTATGTGAATCTTATTTGAGAGTTAAGGATCAGAGAGTCCCCCAAGGATCAAAGGCCTATGCAAAACTTGGTCCAAGAAACCCAGAAAACCCAGGTACCTGATAATTCAAGTAATTTGCACCCGGTATTTGGTCTCTGGGAGCTCCTTTTGGGTTGCTTTGAAGGTATGGAAATTAACTATCTAAACTGTAAAAAAGAGTAAATAAATATGCCCTAGGCAAAAGGTTAGTGCTTCAGTCCTTTGAGGTTGGACCCCCATACAGCCATGATAGGCTAAATTAATTCTTAAGATGCCTCTGTGTCTTCATTCCATGGACCCGTGTGAACCCACACACTTGTGTAGTGACCACACAGCTACAGAGGCAATTTCAGCATTAGTAAAAGGCACCACAATTTCTGCTGGGTCTATTCTTGCTAATTGATGAAATCTCATTTTTCCTTTCAGAATCAATTCAGAAATCTTTTCTTCATGGGTTTTTAATGTTTTACTCTGGGGCTGGGGAGATGGCTCAGATGGCTCAGTGGTCAAGAGTACTGGCTGGTCTTGGGTTCGATTCCCAGCACCCACATGGTGAGTAACTACTGTCTGTAACTCCAATTCCAGTAGACTGGACATCCTCACACAGACATACATGCAGGGAAAACACCAATTCATATAAAAAATAAATTAAAAATATATAAAAAAAATTTTACTGTTTGTATGCTAAAAATATCCTAAGAGATTATCTTCCCACCGCATGAGATTTCCTTTGGAAAAATGAGTAGAAAGCAATAACTAAAATACAATCAAGCTGTGGATCCAAGCGATCTGCATGTGCATCCTGTCATTTATTGTTGGCCAGAGCCCATTCTCTTTCAGTCTCAGCTGATAGTTTTCTTGGACTATTTAAGGCCTTATCACCTTGTAAGGTCTGAAATCAATTTACTTACCTCTTGAGTCATTAATCCAATTGTAGGCCTTAGCCAGTTAATATATCCCAGCAATTTTTGAAAATCATTAAGAGTTTGTAATTGATCTTTTCTGATTTGTACTTTCTGTGGTTGAATTTTCTGTAAACCAATATTATATCCTAGATAATTGATAGAATCTCCACTTTGTGTTTTTTTCAGGAGCAATTTGTAATCCATAGCAAGGCAAAATTTTCATTACTTCACCAAATATTTTCTAAGGTATATGCATCTGAATCAGCCGGTGAGGAAACTGTTTACAAATTATTTCTAACAGCTGCTGTACCAAACACAAGGTGGGGCTGTTTAACATTCCTTATGGAAGAATTTTCCACTGATACCTTTTAACAGGTTGAGCATTATTATAAATAGAAACTGTGAAGGCAAATTTTTCTTTATCCTGTCCTTGTGAAAGTATAGTAAAAAATCAGTCTTTTAAATCAATCACTGTAATAGGCCATCCCTTAGGTAATAAAGAAGACAAGGGAATTTCAGGCTGTAAGGAGACCATTGGCTGAAACAACATATGCATGGCTCTCAAATCTGTTAACATTCTCCATTTTCCAAATTTCGTTTTAATAATATATACAGGAGAATTCCAAGGACTGGTCAGTTCTTCAATATGTTGAACATTTAGCTGCTCCTTTACCAACTGTACTAGTGCCTATAATTTTTCTGATGTCAAAGATCATTGTTCCACCCACACAGGTTTCTCAGTTAACCATTTTAAAGGTAGGGCAGTAAGTACCTTTGAAAGACCCACAGATGTTGTGTCCTGCTTATTATGTATAACTTGAACAGCTGGTGACTGTTCTTGGTAATACGTTTTAATATTTTACTCAGAAGCCATCTTTATTTTATGGTTTGTTTCTGAGATTAGAGGAATGTTAATTTGTGTTTTCTGTTGCTGCAACAAATCACATGCCCAAAAATGCATAGCTATATTAACCATATATTGCTTTAATTTTCCTATTTGTCCTTTTGGCCCTATACACTTGAGCCATCATGCATTTTGTTTTATGTGAGATAAAGTTCCAATCCCTAGAAGCTGAATATTTACCTCTGAAGAGGCCAATCTAGACACCAAGATTTTGATGAAATTAGTGTTATATCTACTCCTGTGTCTAGTAATTTCAATAGCATTTTGACATTTATTTGTATTTTTGGCTTTGGTCTCTTATTATTTATTATTTATAGCTGTTTGCCAAAATACTTGTTTTCTGGTCTCTCCTGAATTTTTTGTTTTATCTACTGAAGCTGTTCTGTCATTGATTATATCCAGAGCAGAGCTGTTTTTAACAACATGTATTAAATCTTTTAATTACTCTGTGGATGAGCTCCTCTGACACTAACAGAGAATGATTGAATTGACTTTGATATTGGAGCCTGTAGAAGGCCCCTTAGGAAGTTTCCTGCTAGCAAAGGATTACCTTGTCTGTCCCTTGTTGATCTACATTCATTAGTTCAATGTTGGCTTTTGCCACACCTTCTGTACACTCCAGAAGGCTGGGGCCTTCTGTTTGTACTATCTCTTGAAAAAAAACATTGTTTTTAGGAATGCCTTACCTACAGTCTGTTTTCAAATGACATTGCTTACTACAATTAAAACATCAGGTATTTTTATTTTTCTTAAAACTTTTAGAAATTATTTCTCCTTTTAGAATAGTATCATAAATGTGAAATCAAATATCAGTCATATTTCTAATCCATTCATCTATTGGTGATGATCTTTTGCATACTGAATGAGCATTTTCAAAAGCCAAAGATTCGAGTAATATTTGTCTGACTTCTGAATCTGATACCATTCTATTTACAGCTAACATCAATCTTTGCAAAAAATAAGTGAAGGCTTCTTTTGGGCCTTGTATAATTTTATAAATGACTCAGACTTCTTTCTTGATTCTTCAATCTTGTCCTAAGAATTTAAAGCTGCTAAACAACATCATGCCAAGGTGTGATCATCAAATTCAAGCTGCCTTTGCAATTCATCATATTGGCCTTCTCCTAGAAACTGATCTGGGGAAATATTAATACCTCTAGCCCTAATTCATTGTTCTATAGCCCTAGCTTCCTCTTTCCACCATGTTCACCATTTTAAGTGAGGACCAGCTTCCAATATTGCTGTAGCTAAATCTTTCCAGACTTGGAATAATTCTGTTCTGAGTTTCTCATAAATTAAAATATGCTTCACATGGGATGAATTTATACCATAAGAAATGACCTCTTCCTTAAATCTCATCAAATCTAATATTTCTATAGGATTCCATTTAACTTCTTGGTAATCTTGGGGGTGCCTATCATCTCCTGGTAGCTCATGTATAGTAACTGGATAAACTGAGGTTTGTTTCCTAACAACCTTGTGCCACCCTGTTTCAGTTTCAACATGTGGTGGTGTGGTAGATTCTTGTCTAAATTTCTCTGTTCCTGAATACTTTTCTTTTTTCATTTATAAGTCTTTCTAAGGCTTGTATCTTATCAATCCACTTTTCACATTTGGCACAAAAAAATCCACTATGGCTATTAAGGATAAAATATGAATTACCAGACTGATAGTATTTATAATTGGTATTATGTCAATCTAAGTTCAGTCATTTATCTTTTCATTTTGTGCTTCTAATTTCAAGCATTCTAAAGTAGAACACTACAGAGTTCTACCACCCTGCATTATGATATTTCCCATCCTTAATATAGAAAAGATTTTTCCTTAAAATATTACTTAACTCTTTCCTTAAGGACTTCTTACCAAATCTACTAACTTTTCAGTTTGTCTGCTGCTGTCATGATTTCTATGTGGTCATGTCCCCATGATGGGTACCAACTGTTGTTTTTTAACTAAGTCTCTGTCATTCCATTTTATCAATAAATACTCAGGAGCCAGGGCTGGGGTGAAAACCTGCTAGCTCAGAGAGGCTGAGAAAGCACCCAGCTGCTTCCTCCTCTGCCATCATCCCAGAAAGAGAGATTTCTTCTACCCAGTCCCAAACAAAATTCCTCCAACTAGATGTCCCTCTCTTCTACTTCCAGTGCATCTCTCTCTCCATCCTCCTGACTTCCTTTTATCCTCTATGGTTTTTTTTTTCTTTCTTGTCAACTAGCTGTTTGTTCTGCCTCTCAACCTATGCTTGATTTTATTTAATTCTGTTCCTCCAACAAACAATGCAATCTCAGGGTTCACAGTGTGACCAAATAGCCCACAACAGTTTGACCCAAAATAATATTTGGAAAAGAAATAGGCATGCCACAGCCTTAATCACATAAAGTATTACCATATGTCATTGATTACTCAATTTATTTTTATCCCATTTTATTCATTAAAAACATTCATCTAAAAATCTATAGATTGAACACTGAATCATATTTCCAAGGATTTCCACAACCCACATGATACTGAGATTAAAATGATTAAGCAAAAATATCATTGAAGTTAGGGTAGGATAGCTCAATGGTAAGAATGCTTGCTGTTTAGCAAGATGACCTGAGTTCAAATTCCCAGCATTCATTCAAAAACCCTGCTTGATCTCATGTGATTGTAAACACAGAGATAGAGATAGGCAGATCCTGAGAATCCACTGATCAATGAAAATGGTGAGGTCCACATTTAGTGAGAGACACTGTCTCAAAAAATAAGGTGGGGAATAGTAGAGGAAGACATTGATGCCATTCTTTGCTTCTATATGTACACTCACAGTATTATGTACCAGCAACACATACATGTACTTACACTATACACCAAAAGTAAATAGCATTAAATAAACATAAAGAAAACAAACAACCCAATTAAAAATGTACCATGGATTACAACAGAGAGTTCTCAAAAGAGTAAGTACTAATGGCTAACAAACCTTTATTAACTGTTCAACTGGCCATCAGAGAAATGAAAATTAAAGCCACTATAAAATTCCATATAACCCCAGTCAGAACATCAACCATTAAGGAAACAAATGACAACAAATGCTTCTGGGTATAGGGAAAGAGGAATGCTTAATCACTGTTGGTGGAGATGTAAATTTCTGTAACCGTTATTGAAGTCAGTGTGAAGGTTTCTTAAAAAGCTAAAAATAGTTCCATTCATTTGCCTTCAAATTTCATGATTTCATTGTTTTTAACATCTAAGTAATACTGCATTGTATAAATGTACCACATTTTTTTCATCCATTCTTTGGTTGAGGGACATCCAGATAGTGTCCAGGTTCTGGTTATTATTAATAAAGTTGCTATGAACATAGTTGAACAAGTGTCTTTGTGGTATGTTGAAGATCCTTTGGGTATATGCCCAAGAGTGATATAGCTGGGTCTTGAGGTAGAGCAATTCCCAATTTTCTGAGAAACTGCCATATTGATTTCCAAAGAACAAGTTTGCACTTCCATCAGAAATGAAGGAGTGTTCCCCTTGCTCCTCATCCTCTCTAGCATGAACTGTCACTTGTGTTTTTTGTTTTTTGTTTTTGTTTTTGTTTTTTTTTTAAATCTTAGCCATTCTGACAGGTTTAAAATGGAATTTCAGACTCATTTTGATTTGTGTTTCCCTGATGGCTAAGATTATAACATGAATATTAAAAGGTTTTATAATTTAAAAAGAAACAAAACAGAGACAGATATTGGGTAAAAGCCGAAAGACCAGAGAAGCAGAGCAAACCAGGCACAAGTTCTTACTTCTATGAAATCCTCAGTCTCAAGACAAGAGACTTCCTATTTACTCACATCTTATATACCTTTCTGTGCCCTGCCATCTTACTTCCTTCCTAGTGCTGAGATTAAAGGCATGTATCACCACACCTGGCTCTGTTTCCAGTGTGGCCTTGAACTCACAGAGATCTAGATATACCTCTGCCTCCCAAATGCTAGGATTAAAGGCATGTGCTACCATTGCTTGACTTCTATATTTAATATAGCAGTTGGCTTTGTTCTCTGATCCCCAGGCAAGCTTTATTGGGGTACACAATATATCACCACATAAGATGTTGAACATTTCTCTAAGTGTTTCTCAGCCATTTGAGAGTCTTCTATTGAGAATTCTATGTTTAGATCTGACCCCATTTTTTAATTGGATTATTTGGATTTTTGATGTCTAGTTTCTTGAGTTCTTTATATATTTTGTAAATCAACCCTCTGTCAGAAAAATAATTCATCCTGAGGGAGGTAACCCCAGACCCAGAAATACAAATGTGGTATGTACTCACTTATAAGTGAATATTAGCTGTAAAGTAAAGGATAACCATGCTACACTCCACAGACCCAGAGAGGCTAGGTAACAAGGGCTCAAGGGGGGATGGTCAGATCTCCCTGGGAAATAGAAGAGATCTCATGGGTGAACTGGGTGCAGTATGGGTGGGAACATGAGGGATCAGGTTGGGAGTGGATAGAGGCAGAGAATACTGAAAGAGATTACTGGAAAGGGGGTCATTTTTCAGGTCAGGTGGAAACTAGTGCAAGGGAAACTCCCTTGAATCTGCAATAATGACCCCAGCTAAGACACCTAACAATAGCAGATATGTAGCCTCAACTGGTCATCTCCTGTGACCAGACAAAACTTTAAGTGAAGGGAGTGGAACAGCCATATAACATTTGGCCTACAGTCTGTCCTGACTATGGGATGTGCTCTGATAAAGGTGGTACAGAGATAGTGAGAGTGACCAACCAATGACTGGTCTAGCCTGAGACGCATGCCACAAGAGTGAGACCATCCTGACACTGCCTGGAGTACCAAGACCCACAGGCTGGATAGCCTAGATACCTAGGATAAAACCAAATACAATTGGAGAAGGAAAAAAATTCAACATAATGATGCCTAACAATATTCTGCTATACTCATAGATTAGTGCCTAGCCCAGTTGTTATCAGGGAAGCTTCATCCAATAACTGATGGAAACAGATGCAGAAACCTACAGCTAAACATTAGGCCAAGCTCAGGGAATCTTGCTGAAGAGAGAAGGAGGAAGGTTCGTATGAGCCAGAGGGGTGAAGGACATCATAAGAAAACCCACAGAATCAACCAACCTGGGCTCATAGGAACGCACAGAGTCTGAATCAACAACCAGGGAGTCTGCATGGGACCGGCCTAAGCCTGCTGTGGAACAATCCTTTTCTACACTATGAATATGTGTTACTCTCATTTGCTAATAAAAAGCTGACAAGCTTGTACCTGGGCAGGAAGAGACTGAATGTGAGAGCCAGACTAAGAGAATTCAATAATCCTCTGGTGCATTGTAAAGATTTGTCACTAAAATTGCTTTAATAAAATGCTGATTGGCCAGTAGCCAGGCAGGAAGTATAGGTGAGGTGACCAAACTAAGAACTCTGGGAAGAGGAAGGGTGGAATCAAGAGTCGCCAGTCAGACGCAGAGGAAGCAAGATGAGAATGCCATACTGAGAAAAGGTACCAAGCCATGTGGATAAACATAGATAATAATTAAGGGTTAATTTAAATGTAAGAGCTAGTTAATAATAAGCCTGAGCTACCAGCTGAGAATTTATAATTAATATAAGCCTCTGTGTGGTAATTTGGGAAGCAGCTGCTGGGTATTTGGGAGTTTCTGGCAGGACAGAAACTTCTGCCTATATAGGCCCTCTATGTATATGTGACAGTTGTGTGGCTTGGTCTACTTGCAGGTCTCCTAACATTAGGAGCAGGGCCTGTCCCTAACACTTTAGATGGTTTTTAGGAACCTATTCTTCATACTGGGTTGCCTTGTCCAGACTTAATACAATGGGAGGTGCTTATTCCTACCAAAACTTGATGTGACATGTTTTGTTGATATACATGCCTGCCCCTTTTATTTAACAGAAACAGAGGAGTGGATTGGGGGAGGGAGAAAGGGGAGGTAAGGGGAGGAATTGGAGGACTGCAGGGAGAAGAAACTGTGGTTGGGATGTAAAATAAATAAATTTAATTAATAAAACATCTGAAAATAGAATTATCATATGATCCAGGTATAACACTCCCAGGTACATATTCACAAGACTCCATATCCTCCTACAGAGAAACTTGCATATACACGTTCATTACTGTTCTATTCACAATAGTTAGGAAATGGAATTAACCTAGATGTCTATCAACTGGTGGATGGATAATGAAGATGTGGTGTGTATACACAACAGAATTTTATTTAGCTATAAAACAATGCAATTTTGGGAGGAATACATGGAACAGGAAAATACACTAAACAAATGTATTTTCACCAAGTAACCCAGGCCCAGGAAGAGAAATGCCTCACACTCTCCCTTATACATGAATCCTTTAATTTGGACTATCTGTGGAGCCCAGGAAACAAGAAAGTAGTTATGAAAGGGAGAAGAGAAAAGGAGGACAGAGAAAGGAGGACATGAATGATACGAAGGTAGAGGGATACTGGGACTTAAAGGTTTAGGTAGAGATGAGGCTGGGGAAAGGGAAGAGGGGGGTAGAAGTAGGTTAACCCAAACTAAAAAAACACAGAAAGAAGAAATATCCTTGAAGTTAATTAGGGTAAATAAGAAGTTATCCAGTAATCTTACTTTGAGAACATTGTGATGGCCATGCAGCCCACTGGATTTATGCCTTCAGTCTGGACACCAATCTAAAGCAATTTTCCTACCAAAGAGCCTCTGGTGTTGTGGAAAACAAGACAAGGCAAGGAAATCGTGTGAGAGGAAAACTACATAGATTTCAAGTAACTTCTTAAGACTATAGATACATGTAAAGAAACTTCCAGAAATAGTAACAAGGACTTGGAAGATGGTACATAATGGGAGTTTCCATAAAAGTAATAGCACCATCCCTGGCAGATTTGCAATGGATCAGAATCCTCTTAAGGAAGATATGGAGAACTTGGGAGAGCATAGATGAAGGCTTGTCAAGGAAGAAATGGAAGTTGGCAACAGTATCCTGTTGTGAAGAACTGGTTCTTAATTTTGTATGTCTGGCAGCAGTACATAAAAATACCTGTGTGGTGGTTTTCTAAATCATAATGTGCAGAATTTCCTTCCTTCTATGTTGTTAAAAAGAGAGCTCAGGGCAGAAATGACCTTTTGGAAGAAGTCCACTGCCATCATTACTTAGTGTGTGGTCTACAATAATCTTTGCCCAGGCCATTTCTCACAGGTGAGTCTGCAGCAAGTAACCCTAAGAAATAAAGGCTTGGCTAAGATAAAGGGCAGGCTTGCTCTAAAAGAATCAGAATATCTAGTTTGGTGTTGAGCTCTTAAGAGAACAAGCTATTGTGTGGGCAGGCTCCAGCTGGGACCCCTGCACTACTCCCACAAGAATGAGAGGCAAGAGGAAGCAATACAAGTGCTTGCAACCCAGAGGACACATCTCCTATCAGTGTGGATGCACGGTTGATGAAACAGCATCTGTCTAATTTACTACCTTGAAACACAGCAAAATCAAATCTTAGAAATGACAAATTCTGTTTTAAGTTGTAACAAAGACCTCAGAGTAGGCAGTCTGAGGGAAATGGCACGTTATGACAGGTTTTAAAATTTTACTGATTTCAAAGATTTTCACTCCACAAAGTGCCTCCAATAAGAGCCTCTGACTGAAGCTCACTAAGGAATGACTCCTGAGCATCCAGAGGGAAGTAAACATTCTTTTTTCAGGGAATTTAGACAGTGTTCAATATATGTCACTTTATAAACTATTGTTGAAACACTGTAAGATCCTAACAGGCAGACAAATGAGACAATAATAAGATTGAGGAACAGTCCATGTCTGTCTGTGGAGGGAAAATCAGAGTGGAAAGAGACTAATGTCATAGGATACGGCTGAGAAAGTAAAAAACTACAAGGCGTACAGAAGACATGGAGATAGAATCAACAAAATCAAGAACAACACAGAAACCTTCCCACTGGAGAAGAGAGAAAACAGGATGTTGCCTTCACTGTAAGAACAAAGGGTACTACCAAGGAGAGGCAGAGTATGTGAGTTCTTGTGCACAGGAAGTATTTAGAAGTGAATGTAAGACTTAAGAGCAATGAGGCCACAGTGGATGGAGATGACCTAAACCGATGGTGTGACCAGATGGTGTGATTTGATGCCTTAGTCTCAACACTTTTAGGACATTCTGAGATACAAGACATGAGAAATGAGTTAAACTGTGAAGCTGATGCAACATCTGAATTCCACCCTCATTTAACTGAATTCGGTAATGTTTGTGTCATGTATGTACAGATTAGTTGAAACACATCTTTATACAAGGCCTCTTATTACAAGAAGCTATAGGACATTAAGGCTACTGTAGTAGTATATATTGTTGGTAAGAATCAGAAGAAATAACTCAAACTAGACTTTCTCCCTGTAATGTGTCACTATCAGATAATTTAACCAGTGCTCAATTTAACCAATTATCCCAATTATGCAGTACAGTGAGACAGAGCAATTGTTTGGGTTAGATAAACACATCATGGATTTTACACTATAAATATCGTTAAAAGAGAACAGGTTTTCTTCAGCTTCATGACAAAGTACCTGTGGGTTATGTTCCAACTTTAAAATGGTGCTACGTCTTTATCTCAAACAACCCGATAAAAACCAAGATAGTTTTAGCTCTCCTTTCATGAGTTCATTTGTAATAGAGAAACTGTAATTGGAGTATTGATATTTCTGATTACTAATACCTTTACAATAATCTTTTAGTGTCATCAATCACTAGAAATTTTATTCCCAATAAGCATAAATCCCCAGTTTTCTGAGTTTCTCTCCCCCCCCCTCTGTGTGTGTGTGTGTGTGTGTGTGTGTGTGTGTGTAAATCTCTTTTGGATGCCTTCCTGTCCCCAGATAGTCCTTATACTCCTATGGACAAGAGAGAAAAGAGTGGGATGAGAAAGAGTAGGAATTCTTCTTTCTCCTTGCACACAAAGAGAAGTGTTCATATGAAGACACAGCAAGGTGACACCCAGAAAGAGGTCTGCTGGCAACCTGATTTTAAACTTCTAGCACCCAGAGCCTTGAAAGAATACATTTCAGTTGTTTAAGCCTCCCAGTGTGTGGTACGTTGCCTTGGCATCCCAAGCAACTTAAGATAGTGTCTGTCTACACTTCTTCACAATCAGCAATTCATTATTACACAAGGGTAGGGCCCAGACATGCTAGGATCTTTATTACACAGAACTCTTAACTCTTTTTAAGCTTAATGATGAGTAGAAACAAGAACTTTTATTCTTGGCCACCATAACTTATCCATACATCATTCTTCAGTTATATATAACAAGATAAGGGTAAAAATTCAGTTAGTTTATTATTTCTGCATAGTCATGTTTACATTTGCCTCTTGAAATATGATTTGGAAAGCTCCAGAACAACTGTTTCTAAATATTACACACTGTGGCTGTTTGTTTGTTGGGGAGAATAATACAGGGTACAGCACAATCACCTAATCATAAGCTCTGACCACTTACAAACCAAGGCTGGATATGAAAGTGGGAGGTCACCTGTCTTTTTATTTTGAAGTTGATTACAAAGAGTTACAAATACAGAGATCCTTGGAACCCTTCCTAAATATAGCACAATTTAAAAATTAGTAAGTCAACACTAGCATGATGGATGTGTACATGCATGCATGTACAGTTGCATGCCATTTTATCCAGGTGCAGAACCAGTCCATCAGTCAACTGTGTTCTACTACTTTAGTCAAGCCCATCCTCCCCTATCATCCCAGACCATAAAAACCACCCGTCTTTCATCTCTAAAAGTATTTCCTGATAATACTATATAAAGGGACTTAGTGTATGACCTTGGAGACTGCCTCTTTAGCTTAGAATAATGCCCTTGACATCTGTCAAGTGGGTGTGCCTATCAACATTCTGTTGCTTTTTCTTGTTAGTATTCTGTTTTGAATGAACCAGTTTATTTATCCAGGTTAACCATTCCGTTGATTGCCATTATTGTTGACTATTATACATAAACTACTGTAAACATCTGTGTATTTGAATATAAGTTCTCACTTCTCTGAAATAAATACATAATAGTTTATCTACTTGATCATGTGATAATTACATGTTCAGTTTTGGAAGATTTTTAAGTTGTGCACACACGTCTATGTGGGAGTGTGCATGCACACTTCAGAGCAGGTGCACACTGAGACCACAGGCACCAGTCTCTCCGGAGCTGGAAATACAGGTGTCTGTGAAGGAACCAGTTGGGGACTTTGATCCAAATGCTGGCAGTATGCACTCTTAACTGCTGAGCCATCGCTCCAGCCAACATGTTTAATTTTAAGAAGCTGCCGAGTAAGATGGATGTGGAGAAGCATACCTATAATTCTAGTACTTCAGAGTCTGAGGCAGAAAGACTACAAGTTGAAGCAAACCTAGGTTTACATAATGAGACCCTGTTTTAAAAAGAAAAAAAAAACTGACAAATAATTTTTCAGGGGAGCTAAACCATTTTGTATCAATACCAATATCTATTTTCTCTGCATCCTTGCCAAAATTGTCACCAGTTTTAAAGTTCTAACAAGTATGTTTTGGTATTTCATGGTTTTCATTTGCATTGCTTTTGTGGCTAGTGATACTGAACATCTTTTCCTATACACATTTGCCATCAGTATGCTCTTTTCAATTAAATGTTTCACTTTGATCATTTTTAGCTAGATAACTTCTTCATATATTCTTTTTACAGCATTTCACATAGCCTGGACTGACATATATAAAAGAAGATAATACCAATCTCCTGATGTTCCTGTTTTCACTTGTAGGTCATTTTAAATAATGATTCCAGGAACGTTCATATATTGTGGTCATTGATTTTAATTCTTTGAGGTATGTGCCTAGAAGTGGAATTACTCTATGTTTAAATTCTTCATGAAACAGTGCATAGTGGGAAAGGCAGGTGAGCCCAGCATTAGAGAGGTGGGAGGCAGGAGGAATCAGTAAGTCAAGATAACACTCAACTAAGCCTTTCTGAGGGCAGCCTGGGACAAAAGCAACAACAATTACTTTCTTTGATGTATTTGTTTTCAAATGTAGCAGGAAAGACAACCAAACTTTTCTCTGTGGCTTTATCTTCTACCTACCTGAAAAAAAGGGTATTTGAAAGCCATTCCTGGGTCCCGATCCAACTTCTTTTTTCCCATCTCTTCCCACAAACCGAGTCTCTAGTTCTCCTTCACCCAGGTCCTAATGCCTCTCAACTGCTATTTTTAATATTATGAAAATGGATGTGTTAAATATATTGTTGTGATCATGTTTGTGACTTAAGAAAAAAAATTCCAGCAAAATGGAAACAAGTCACCTTTTTTTCCTATTGGACAATAAAAAGATATATAATAATAACCAACAATGTCTGGTTTCACAGCTATATTAAACAAGTTTGAAGGAAGCTATAATTAGGTAACATTTTAAAAGCCTGTGATTAAAGTTTGTGTTTGTTTCTGTGCAAGGGGGTCAAATCCAGAACCTTGTCGGATACTTTTAGCACATGGTTACATGCCCAGGCCTAGAGTTTAAAATCATTTTGAATCTTTGGGAGTTAACTTGAAAGGGCACATGTATGATGACCTCATCTGTCCTTCCTTGCTGTAAAAGACCTTTACTGTAAACTTTATGGCATCATCAAAAGTTTTCTTTCCAAAGTACTCTTATACAGGCATATACACATATTTTCATTCTCAACTTCACACTCCAGACTACTTGAGGCACAGCTTATACACTGTGCACAGGATACAAAAGCTGACGAACTGTATTTTTACCACAACCTTCTTTCGAATCATCGCTCAATGTCTGAACAATGGTTTCATGGGGAAAATCCAGTCACTAAGCACTGGAGCATATCTTGACCCAACAAGGTCTTTTGAAAGATTTCTCAAGAAGTTTGGTTATTCTTATACTTTTCTCACTTCCTCTCTTTTCGAGTTTCCAAAACTTTCTCAGACACAAGAATTTCAAATAAGCAGCACTTCCTCGAATTTTCATAAACACCGTGACCCAGACTGCGACAGGGTAAAAGGTCCCCCCATCTTGTCTCGGCTGGAGCTATCTGTGGTTTAAGCTTAAACTGACACCACCACCCCCTTTTCTACCCACCGTGAAAAGTCCTGTACCCAGTCCTGTCCTAGAAACTCGGGGAAATGCCCCAGCTAACTGCAAGTTTTGGCTTCTGTTGAGCTGCTTGCTTACTTTACTTCCCCTGGCCAACTGCAAACAAGGCCGTAGTGCACTGCGTTCTTTGCCTGTAAAAGCTCCCTGTAAAGTGCATTCGGCCGCTCGTGACAAGCGCTTCTCTCCGGGCAGTCGCCAGCGGCCTAAGAGACTCTCAGTCCGGTCGTGCTCAGTGCTGTCTGCGTCTCTAACCAGCAACACCGACAGAATCGAAGTAAGACGACAAGAACCTCGAGCAGCGAGGTCGCCTCCAGATGGTCTGAGCGGCTGCTGCGGAAGTCTGCCTGTGACGCGCCACTCCTTCTCCAGTGACGCGAAGTGGCTGCCGGACTCATTCAGTGCCGCGGCGCGTGCGCGTCAGGGAAAGGGGCGCGGCCTGCAGGGGAGGGGAGGAGCTAGATGGGGCGAGAGGCGGGGGAAGGGGCGGGGCTAGAAGGAAGTGGGTCGAATGTAGAAGAGGAGAAAAGACCGGAAGGAAGTGGGTGGGGCGAGGGCGGACCTATCTGGGGTACCTCGGAGTTTCACTTCCTGTTTGCCGGTATTTCTGCTTCCGGGTCGAGGGTGTTCGCCGCCTCCAGTTTCCTCTCCCTGGCTGTTCTCGGTGCTCTCAGTGACAGCGCCTCCTGACTCAACCCGGGGCGGCTTTCTTCTGCCCACCCGCGGGAGCCTGGACGCCCTCACCGTCCCGGGACGCGGAGGCGCTCCTCACCTTCCGGCTCAGCCTGGGGGCCTGGAGGGCCCCTGCGCCCGGATGCTGAGAGGGGCCGCGGGCCCAGCGAGGCTGCTGTGTGCGGGCCTCCGGCGCTCGAGGCGAACCGCGGGGACCGGCAGCCCTTAGGCGTCCCGGCTCGCATGGGCCCTCCCACCCGATAAATGTGTCTGCTGGGGCGGCGGTGGTGGTGGCCGGACCCGCTGCTGCTTGGCTCCAGGTTCACCTGCGCCGTGGCGCTTTGCTGCCCCCCGGGGCTGCCATCGCCCGCTCTTCCTCCCCTGGGCCTGGCCTTGCAGCGTGGCGACGATGGACAAGATCCTGGAGGGCCTGGTGAGTTCCTCGCACCCTCTGCCCCTCAAGCGGATGATTGTGCGGAAGGTGGTGGAATCCGCGGAGCACTGGCTCGACGAGGCGCAGTGCGAGGCCATGTTTGACCTGACGACCCGCCTCATCCTGGAGGGCCCGGACCCTTTCCAGCGGCAAGTGGGCCACCAGGTGCTGGAGGCCTACGCGCGGTACCACCGGCCGGAGTTCGAGTCCTTCTTCAACAAGACCTTCGTGTTGGGCCTCCTTCAACAGGGCTACCACTCACTGGACAGGAAGGATGTAGCCATCCTGGACTACATTCACAACGGCCTGAAGCTGATCATGAGCTGCCCGTCGGTGCTGGACCTCTTCAGCCTGCTGCAGGTGGAGGTGCTGCGAATGGTCTGTGAGAGGCCAGAGCCGCAGCTCTGTGCCCGACTGAGCGACCTTCTGACGGATTTCGTGCAGTGCGTCCCCAAGGGGAAACTGTCCATTACCTTCTGTCAACAGCTGGTTCGAACGATAGGTCACTTCCAGTGTGTGTCCACCCAGGAGAAGGAGCTGCGGGAGTATGTCTCCCAGGTGACTAAAGTGAGTAACTTACTACAAAATATCTGGAAGGCTGAGCCCTCCACGCTGCTGCCTTCGCTGCAAGAAGTTTTTGCAAGCATCTCGTCCACAGGTAAGGGTCATTATTTCAGGAAAATAGAAATTCAACAATGTGTCTCAAACACACTACACTTTCTGCCCGAAAGCGTTCTCTTTGGGGGGACTGGAAGGTGGGCAAACATATTTTATTTGAGTAAATCCTCCAGTAAGAGGCATTCTTGATGGAGAGCAAATCTAAACACCCTTATCCAGAATTTCATTCCACTTCACTGCCTTATTCAAAATCCTACATTGTAGCCAAAAGGTTGCTGATGCCTAAGTCCAAAGACCTTTGTCACTGAACAGGTCACTTAACTACGCAGCCTCTGCTCCAGTTTTGGAATGCTTACAGGCTGACAACCATTATGAAAAGCTTCTAGTCATTACTGACTAATGGTCTCATGTGATGTTTACCATATTATTATTACTGTATGTAGCTTACCTTGTTGAAGTTATTTTTCTGTTTTTCAGTGTTCTCATTAAAAAAAAAAAAAAACCATGGGTGGTGCACAATCTATCAGAGTATTGTCATTTTCACCCCACAATGTATGGACAAGAGATCAAGGTAGCATTGAAACAGGAAGTATGACAAGGGCAGTATGACAGCTTAGGGGCATGCTTGTCTTGTCTTTATCAGGAACTGCATCCTTAGGAACTTGGGACGGTTCAAAGGACTAAGAAAACACTTTGACCTAAGAATTTTGTCTGTGTCTACCCTTGGAGGTGCTTTAAAATCTGTCAGTCAAACTGAACTTGTGAAGCTGTCCTCTTTTTATCCTAACCAGAAATGAGGATTGAGTTTTTAAAGCTCCTGTGATGTAAAGCCTTTATTCTATACCAGGTACATTATCTTCCCCTTCCTGTAATTTTACTTGTAGTTTCTCATAGTTGTTAATTTCTTTTCCAAGTCTTTAAACTCTAGTAGTGAAGCTTAATGCCGGACAGTCTATATAAGCAAAGCCAGCCCCCTTCACCTTAATGTCTACTCAGGATTTTTTAAGTCTCTCTTAGAGTAGTATAATGACTACTATAATATTTCTTAATTATTTTAGAACCTCTGACATGGAAATTAGAATGATATCTGACTGGTTCTATTTTTTTTTTTCTGATTACTGCTTTTCAAAGCAGTATCTAAGCGCCCCCCCCCCCCAATGTAACATTAACAATGAAGTAGAGGCTGGGCGTTGGTGCACAGTGCTTTTAATCCCAGCACTCGGGAGGCAGAGGCAGGCAGATTTCTGTGAGTTCGAGGCCAGCCTGGGCTACAGAGTGAGTTCCAGGAAAGGCGCAAAACTACAGAGAAATCCTGTCTGGAAAAAAACAAAAAAACAAAAACAAAACAAAACAAAAAAACAGTGAAGTAGCTTATTGACAATAGTTTTTATAATTCAGCACTGTGTCTGTAGAGTGAGTGATTATTGCTATTCACTCCTAACCTCTGTTTTCTATGATTTAATTTTCAATTTAGAGTCTACTCATGAGGTATAGTATAACAACTTCTAGCACCTTTACTACAAGTGTGTGTGTGTGTGTGTGTGTGTGTGTGTGTGTGTGTGTGTGTTTGTTTTCCCTTGAAGTACTAAACTTTGAACCTCTTAGCTGTATTCGTCTATCTTTCTAACTAAAAACTAGATGCATCTTTTGAGCCCTCAGTCGCCTTGGCAAGCCTTGTGCAGCACATTCCTCTGCAGATGATCACCGTCCTCATCAGGAGCCTGACTGCCGACCCGAACGTGAAAGATGCAAGTATGACCCACGCGCTCTGCAGGTATGTGGATGTTTATTCCAGATGTTAATTACAGGGCTGAGAAGAGACTCTTCTGGCTAAAACTGAAATCATGAAATACATTTGTAGTTTCTCCAAATTAATTAGAATAACTTACCTTTTTATAGTGTCATCTGAACTTGTTTGGTTGGGTTGTTTTTCTAGATTCTTTATTCCGTAACTATTTCCTGCAGCCTTTCCGAGTGGGGTGGTAGTTGTTATCGTTATTTGGTTCTGTTCCTCTTAGCTAGGTAAGGATTTTATTTTCTCTTTCAACCGGACTCCATAGATGATACCTTTGCACTTGCCTCTTTGGATTTATTTTATTTTATGTGTGTGTTTTGCTTTTGTGTATATATGTGTATCCATATGCATGCTTGGTGTCCAAGGAGGTCAGCTCCTGCAACTGGAGTTATGGATGGTTGTGAACCCACTAGGTGTGTGCTAGGAATTGAACCTGGATCCCCTGCAAAAGAGCAACACGTGCTCTTAACTGCTGAACCATTTCTCCAGCTCCTGCCTTTGCCTCTTTGGAATTTGTTTTCTCTCCCTTATTTGTTTATCTCCCTTATAAATGGATGAATTTGGCCCAATGCAGAATTCTGGTTTGTGCAGCACATTCCTCTTTTAACATTTTGAAATTAATAGCACATTGTTGTTGACCACACTGTCCCTGGTGGAAGCTGTTGCTAGTCTGATTGTCAGGTGTTTCTGATAACATGTTTTTCTTCTTATCCTAAATGATCTGCAGTCTTGTGTCCCATGTCTAAATATAAGTTGATTTGCCCTTTGCAACACCTTTATGCTTGTACTCATTCATTCAAAGTGACTTGCTGAAGCCAGGCAGTAGTGGCGCACGCCTTTAATCCCAGCTCTCGGGAGGCAGAGGCAGGCGGATCTCTGCGAGTTCGAGGCCAGCCAGGGCTACAAAGTGAGTTCCAAGACAGACTCCAACGCTACACAGGGAAACCTTGTGTCAAAAAAACCAACAAACAAAACTCCCAAAAAACAAAGTGACTTACTGAGCACTTAACAAAAGTGTCAGGCAGCACTCAAAATACCCTGAGTAAATTGATAAAAATATATACTTTCATGAGTTTCCTTTATAGTCCGAGAGACCAACAGTAATGTAGCAATAATTCACTGATTCCAGCATGCATCCTGATTTTAAAAATGTTAAAATGTGTAGTAATGGGTGCCATAGTTAGACAGGCCTGGCTTTTTTTTTTGTCATATTGCAGAATAATTAAATTGATTTTGTTTTGGATTTAAATTTTATTGTAGACTATACAGTAAATAATTTAATATGTTAAGTGATAATAAGTATTTATTGGGAAAGGTAGACAAGAAGAGGAGTAGGCTGTAAATGAGTGGTTTGCAGTTTTCAGTCAGATGGCTAAGGAGGGTTCGTTGAGGTGACTGTACACTAGAGTAGAGAGAAAGCAGCGCCTTGGGTATTAGAGGGACATACCAGCACAGACAGTATGTCCTTAGGCGGGCTCAGTTTATGATTTCTCAGCTTTCTCATGGTGCCAAAGCAAGCATTCAGTAGAAGCCATGCTTCTGATTTTTAACACTGCCTTTCTGGGCTAGAGCATGGAGTATGATACACCCTGGAAATGCTGGGTAGAAACAGGGAGCCACAGCTCCAAGTCAGCTGCACAAGCAGGGTAAGCACCCAGTAGTCTACATCGGACTGTGTGGCTAAATCAGGGTATTTGGTATGTTGTTGTAGTTAAAGCTTTACTCCTTGCGCTCTTTTCCACTTAGAAAATGTTTCCAGCACTGTCATAGTCAGGGAGGACCTGCCTTGTCCTAAAACCTGCTCGTTCTCCTCTGTGACAGTGCCCAGCCACGGTGCTTGTTCCAGCTGTTGAGTTCTGTGTTGTCAGTAGTGGTTTCTCACTGAGCTCGAACTTTCTTGTTTCTTAGCTGCTTCATTTTGTTTCTTGAGTTTTTCTAGCTTATGTATTTAGCCTGGTTAAACAGGAGGTGAGGATTACAGTGGCTTCTGTCTCTGTCATGACAGTTACATGAACTCTGAAGTATTTTATGTTGAGCACTCAGAAAGTGCCATGCTCACTAATGCTACTGTCTATAACACAGACTCATTCTAGCTTCTTTCTTGGTGCTATTTAATTAATGGAACCAGTTAATCTATGACCTGTGCTTCTGACTTCTCAGACCACAAATCTAGAAGCAAGTGTAACTCCATTCTTTTTCTTACTCACTTTGATTAATATCACTAAGTCCTTTGAATTCTGTCTCTACCATTTGTGGAAATCAAACCTGTTTTGTTCCAGTAGTCTTCTAGTTGGTCAGATATAAATATAGTCCAAGAACATGGAGAACATTCAAGTGTGAAACAGGCCAGGAATCAGTGAAATGATGGAGATTGGGGTGCACAAGCAGCTTCAGACAGAGAAAGATAGGCCTCAGCTCCAGGTGTCTGTTGATACAGAGAACCTGAATCTATTCTTGCCTCATCAGAATTTTCAAAAGAAGTCTGAAGTCAATTTGTCTGTATAAAATTTCCTATCTCTAAAGCATTGGACCAAAGGAAGACTGAAGCTGAATGGGGTCCTCAAGCTGCCTTGTAAAAGTGAAAGTTGGTTTAGTTTCCGTAATTTATGATTAACTCTGTTTTGTTCCTTTATATAATATCGCCTGCTTTAATCTTACGCTTTTAAAACTTTGTATTTCTTTGAGCTGTAGGAATAAATGCCCTTACTTATAAACACTAGACTCCAAAGTATTAGATGGAAACAACACAGTGAAGGGAATGAAATACAAAGGACTGCCACAGTGAAAATTTAAGTATTACCCAGAATTTCAGTGTCTGTTCCAGAGCATAGGACAGACATCACTAACACTGCTTGGTGATTGTTGACAGTTTCCTGATGACAGTTGACAGGTTTCCTGGCTTTTCCTTCCAATTTGGGGGCAAAAAGCAAATCTGATCTTAGCATTCTCAGTACCTAATGCTATACTAGCTATAGAGTGCATGCTCAAATACTTGTCTCATGAATGACTTCGGGTTTAACCTGTTTAGGCTGCTATTTAAAAAACAAACAAAACGAAAAACCTTAGACTGGTAATTTATAAACAACAGAAGTACATTTCTTACAGTCCTGATGGGTGAAAATTCTTAAATCAAGACCATGGACCCTTCCATATGTTCTTAGGTGGTGGGCAGTGCAGGGGCACTCCCCTTGAGCATCTTTATCAGAGTACTCATCCATCATAACGGCCGCCCTTCACCGTGGCTTTAGTGCCTCCTAAGGCCTCACTTCTCAACTCAGGCTTAGATTGAAAGATGCAGAGACTCAGACCATAGCAGGTGGAGACCATTCGAAGATGAAAAGCTAGAAGAGGACTCAAGAAGAAGGCTGATTGAATAAGTGATTAACAATAATAAAGAGCCACTGTGAAGTGGCCATTACTCCTCCCTCCCTCCCTCCCTCCCGTCGGTCCTTGCCTAGACTGAAATGAAGTTCTGGCCTTCCGTGCACTTGTCCTGAACTGGCAGGAGTCCACAGAGCCACAGACAGGGTTCACATGACCTCATTTTCATGTCATATTTCCACTTAAACAAAAATACAGAGCTGCTGCTGTTTTTAGCTTACTGGCATTAATTTTAATTTAACAGTGTCTCAGATCTTTTCTTTGTGGGGAAGAAGGGGACAGATTGAGACTCTAGTATAGCCCAAGCTGGCTTAGAATTCACCCTATGATCCAGGCTATCCTCAAACTTACGGCAGTCTTCCTGCCTTTGGCTCTTAAGTGCTGAGATTACAGATGCCACCAGGCCCTCTCCTCATATCTTTCTATTTTAGATTGCTGTGGTAGCTTTATATAGAACATCCTCAGTACTCAGATTCCTCCACAGTATTCTGTATTGTTGGTACTACAGTGTATTTATATTTCTTATTTACTTATTTATTTATTTATTTATTTATTATATTTATATTAGTTTTATTAACCTTTACCTTATGGGTGACCATTTATGTTGTTTGCAGTTTTACCATGTCATAAACAATGCTGGAGATAAACATTGGGAGTAAGGGCTGACAAAGCCCAGGGCCTTGCACATACCACTAAGGGATGTTCCTGTAGGTTTTATTGTTTTATTTTGCTTTTTTTTTTTTTCCTTTGAGACAGAGTGTTTTTCTTTCTCTTTTTAAAGATTTATTTATTTATTATGTATACAGTATTCTATTTGCATGCATCCCTACAGGCCAGATCTCATTACAGATGGTTGTGAGCCACCATGTGGGTACTGGGAATTGAACTCAGGACCTCTGGAAGAACAGCCAGTGTTCTTAACCTCTGAGCTATCTCTCCAGCCCCAAGACAGTCTTACTATGTTCCTTTTCTGACCTCTAACTTACAGAGATCTGCCTGCCTCTGCCTCCCAAGTGTTAGAATTAAAGGCATGTGCCACCACACCCATGTGCCATCATATCTGTTTTATGAAGTGTTGGAGATCAAACCCAAGGCTTTGTGCATGATCAACCAATGAGCATTCTACCAGCTCAACCATGTACGTGCCCCCAGCTTGAATATACTCTACAGAAAAACATATGTCTCTTTCTTATTCTCTGTATATCGGCTACATATTTTTTTCTGAAAAGCAGCCCTGCAATAGTTGAATGATAAAAGAATAGCTAATAGCAACAACTTCAATGACTTGTAACCATTATTGTTGGAAGAAGCCAGAAAAAGAAGAAAATAAATGTCTATGAGGAATGAGGGCACCCAGATAACTGGCAGTTGGTGTGCATTGTACTTGGGATTCACACTTCATACTTTTTAGAACATTTAAATCTGAAAAGCAAAAAAATATCATTGGGCACTGCTGTAAACCCAATATTTGGGAGACTGAGACAAGAGGATTTCTACACGTTTAAGGCCAGCTTGGGCAACAGAGTGAGACCCTGTCTTGTAAGCCAAAAGAAAAAGATTGATAATGATGGTATTCCAGTCTTAAGATAGATAGTTAGGGTTGGGGATTTAGCTCAGTGGTAGAGCGCTTGCCTAGCAAGCGCAAGGCCCTGGGTTCGATCCTCAGCTTAAAAAAAAAAAAAAAAAAAAAAAAGGTAGATAGTTATATGATGTCGGGTCAGTACTTTTAATTTGGTAACATGGTCACAGTTTATATTCTCAGTATTTATATTTGTTTGACATTTTGTGCAATCAAGGTGTTTATTGCTAGACTAACAGGATGGCTCAGTGGGATGAATGTACTTGCTGTACAAGTCTAGCAACCTTAGTTCATTCCTCAGAACCCACACTTTGTCCTCCTTGTGTGTGTCAACACACATGCACACATATCCATACTCATACAACAATAATAAACTTTTTAAAAAGATGCTAATTGTTAGCCGGGTGGTGGAGGTGGTGGCGCATGCCTTTATACCCAGCACTCGAGAGGCAGAGGAAGGTGGAGCTCTGAGTTTGAGGCCAGCCTGGTCTACAGAGCTTCCAGGACAGGCTCCAAAGCTACACAGAGAAACCCTGTCTTGGAAAAACAAACAAAAGATGCTAATTGCTCTTTGGGTTTGTATTTGGTGGAGGGTTGCATTCATGATGAGTGTTTCCAGTGTTATTCATTCATTTAATCTTCAGAATGGCCCTATAAATAAGTAAATTTATAACCTAGAGATAAAGAAATTAAGAAAGAGAAAATAAGGTATTTTGATTCTCCCAATTAATAAATTGTGATTTGAGATTTTAAAATAGTTACACTTCAGAAACCTTAAAAGGTTTTTCCTTTACTTTTTATTAGAATCTAATCCATCTAAGTAATTACTTCATCAGATTACATAAGCATATAGCCTGGCTGCTTTCCAGAGAGTTGTACTAACTAGTCCAGTGTGCTATATAATTAGCTTTAGAAAGAGGTTCCATCAGAACCCATATTACTTTGTCTTTTTTCCATTGAATTGGCTTGATATTTAAGAAAGGAAATACACAATAATGGAAAGTCAGGTCATTAGTCAGTGTTTTTTATGATTGGAAGTTTTCTTCTGTTGTCATTGTGTGTAGGATTTTGAAAGAGGTGGAGACACTTGCACCAGGATTCAGAATGTAACCTCTTTAATGGTATGTTTCACATTTCACTACTTAGCAAGAAGCAAAGTCTTGGTTGATAGTCATACATCTTAGTTCATATATCTGATTTTAAACTCCTCTTTTAACAGTGACTGTTGAACAAGTTGATTACTGTTGATATCCCTATATAGCATCCATTTGAAATTTTGCAGTTATGAGAAATGATCATTTATCATGAAGTCTTTTGTGAGACTATATTGAGTAAAGAAACTGTCAGCTTACAAGATTAGAAAGTGCTTGAAGACAGGCCACAGTTACACTTTGAGTCAGAAAGTGAATGGTTACCTATTTTAACTCTTGCTGCTCCTGACTTATGTTGTTAGATACTGATACTTGTGTCTTCTTCACTTTTCAGAATGATTGACTGGCTGTCTTGGCCATTGGCTCAGCATGTGGATACATGGGTAATCGCTCTCCTGAAAGGACTCGCAGCTGTTCAGAAGTTTACTATTTTGATAGACGTTACTTTGCTGAAAATAGAGCTGGTGAGTAGAAATGGACAGCCCGTTGGAATGCATGGACTTCTGAATGTGTTGCCACTTTGGGTGTTGTTTTAAATAAGTTTTAGAGGGCAAAAGCCATTGCAGTATAGGGATGGTCAGTTGAAATTAGTTGACTATTTTCAAACATTTCATGTGAAAACACAGTCCACCTATTAGCTCTTTTGTTTGTTTTTCGGGTTTGTTTCTTGGTTGTTTATGGTTATGATGATGTTTGTTTTCATCTTGTGCTTTTTTGAGACTGTCTCACTTTGGAGGTCAGTATGACCTCCAACTCACAATCCTCCTGCCATAGCTACACAAATAGAAAGGTTATAGTTATTTAGCACTATGCTTGGCTCCCATGAGCTCTTAAGTCCAAGTCATCAAACTTATAGCACTGTGCTTTACCTAACTGCCTTTGAGCCTCTGCTTCCTCTGTTACTAAACAGGACACAATTGGTCACCACATTTTTTTTGGTGGGATTTGGTTTTTCCAGTGCTGGGGATCAAGGTTAGACAACTTCCACCCCTGATCCACATCCTGAGCCAAATCATTCCCTCATTAAAACATTCTCTTTACTTAATTACAGGACATTGTGCTCTCGTCTCTTGTCTTTTCCTGGGGTATCGGTCTCCTTCTACATTTCTTTGACCCACTTTGTTCTCAGTCCATACTCAAATATTCTGTACCATGCAGTAATTATGGATGCTGTCTCTATAGCTTTAAATAAGGTGTCCAAATTATACCTGAGAGATTTATGTTTTATTTCATTGTTTGCCTTGAATTCCATATCCATTTTGTCTTAGCTACTGTTCTGTTGGTAAGAAGAGACACTGTAACCAAGAAAAACTCTTATAAATGAAAGCACTTAATTTTGGGGCTTGCTTACAGTTTCAGAGAGTCAGTTCATGATCATCTCGGTGGGAAGCAGACAGTTAGTTATGACTCTGGAGCAGTAACTGAGAGCTTTATATCCTGATCAACAGCTAGAGAGGCAGGGGAGAAACACCGGGCTTGGCATGGGCTTTGAAACCTTCGAGCCCACCCCCAGTAACACACCTCCAAAAAGGCCACACCTCTTAATCTTTCCAATCCTTCTCAAGCAGTCCCGCTCCCTGGTGACTAAGCATTCAAATACATAAGCCTTTGGGGGCCGTCCTCATTCAAACCACCACACATTTATTCAAGTATCTACATTCAGATCTTTTTCTTTTCTTTCCTTTTTTGAGGGAATGGGGATATTTGGATTTTGTTTTTGTTTTCATAAAATATTTATTGCAGCAAGAGAAAGCTAAAATACATTCCAAAAACATAGGTACTAACTAACTCAAGAAGTGAGTAGCCTGTCAATACTCAGAAATATTCAATTCAGCTTATCCACAATGTTCTGATTTTCACTCTCAAACCTGCTCCTCTCCCTCTTGATAAATAGCTATCAAATAGCTTCCCCTCTCTTAGGCCCTAGTCTTTGAAGCAACACTTATATCTTTTTATTGCCTCAGCTACTGTCCTACAAATTCTTACTGCCTTTAAAATATACCCAGAATCCTACTGCCACATTTAACGAGTTACATCACTGTTGTCATCTTCTCTTGTACTGTTGATTTCAGTGGCTTCCTTGCTCCTGCCTTTGGTTCCTTATAAATGTTGCACAAGAGCTCCATTTGCTGGCTTGTCTTATCCTTTCTCCAGATACTCTTGCCTTCATTTCTCACTTGAGTGACATTGTCCTTTGTTGTCTGGCACACCAGTCTGGAGGACCTAGGGCCTTTGCAGTATTGTCTGCCCTCTTTATAAATGTTCTTGTCCTAAGTGTTTGTGAAGCTGATGTCCCTTCAATTTATACTCAGATGTGACCTTTTTCCTGGGGCATTTTGAAGACCTTCTATAAAATCACAGGCTCCCTTGCTACCCAGTGTTTTCTGGTCCCTGTGCTCTGCTTTGTATTTTTCACGTGTATCGCTGTGTACGTGTCCTTTAACCATAAGCCATGTATGACCTATAGTGCCTGGAACAATGGCAAACAATCGTAGGTGTTCAGTAACTGTTGACTGAGTAAACCGAATGAATGGTGACTCTGGGGACTAAATGCTTATTCATGTATTTGGACATATTTTCACTTCATGAGAGAGTTTTGAGAATTGTTTAGATCATTAAATTCTCCTTGGTTTCAGTCCTGTTATATTTTCTTTCTCTCCCCCAAAGTCTAATAATGTGCTATGATGGGGCTTTCAGGGAAGAGGGAGACATTCACATAAAGGACTGTCAACCCTAGGGAAGGGTTACTGCTTTTCCTGTGAGCTCTGAGGATGCTGTCTCATTCTGCAGGTTTTTAATCGACTTTGGTTTCCTCTTGTGAGACCTGGTGCTCTTGCAGTTCTCTCTCATATGCTGCTTAGTTTTCAGCATTCTCCAGAGGCATTCCATTTGGTGAGTATAAGTACTCTATAAAATACCTGTCAAAGGTAGCTCACATTGCATGTGTAACAATGAAAAGACTGTAGGCTAGCTTTATAGTATTTCATGTAACTTTGTAAATCCTTAGCAAATTGAGGTTGTGGGATACCCTGGCAAAGGAATATATTTTCAGAAAGTTTTGTGTTTCATCTAAACTGCCCCACTCACAGCCTTTTTTTTTTTTTTTTTTTTTTTTTTTTTTGGTTTTTCGAGACAGGGTTTCTCTGTGTAGCTTTGTGCCTTTCCTGGAACTCACTTTGGAGACCAGGCTGGCCTCAAACTCACAGAGATTTGCCTGGCTCTGCCTCCCGAGTGCTGGGATTAAAGGTGTGCATCACCGCCGCCCGGCTGGAGTAAAGTAGTTTTAAATCACCCTATATAAGAAATATATAGATTTGAAATTTGAAAATTTTGATCTCATTTAGTAAAGGCTGAAAATCAAGACCTAATACTGTGTAAGTACTCTACAGAGTTCAACTAAAAATAGCTTGGAAATCTACTAATGAAGCATGTGGGTAGTTAAATTAGCAGTTACTCCAAATAATTCAGTAAAGGATTTTGTGTATGAGTAGGTTAGTATGAGCAATAGCCTGGGATGAACATCATTAGTCATTCATTACATTTTGTGTTTAGAAATCTGAGAGGGAACCAAGAAGTTCTGACATGTACTGCTAGAGGCTAAGCTGCTTTCCATATACTTTTTATAAAAAGAAAAATTCATTTTAAACCAATCTGTGGTGTATAATTAAAATGAAGAAACAAAAAAATATAAAATTAATAATTAAACAAATTGTATGTATTTCTTCAAGTAGCAACTATATTTAATAAGTATTACATACAGTAATTTCTAAAGGCATTTACTTTCACACATTCAAAAATTAAAAAAAAAAATCCTAACTTTAAGGGGCCAGAGAGACAGCTTAGTGGTTAAGAACATTTGTTGAACAACCAGGTTCAGTTCCCAGCACCCACATAATGATTCACAACCATCTGTAACTCCTGTTCCAGGGGATCTGACATCCCTGGGTGTGCACACATGTGTGCACATACATGCAGGTAACACATTCATACACATGAAATAACTATTTTATAAATAGTTATTTATTTAAAGTTTGAAGCTTTTAGAAGGCAGCAGCCTGCTTGTGTAGCTCTCTGTGTTGCTGGGAAGGACTGTCTTATTTCCATGCTGGTGATGAGAGTGGCCATTTAGGATGTGATAGTACACAAAACTAACCTGCTTATAAAAACCAAATGTTTACTGGAAGAGCTTTGGAAAACAAAACTATGAAATTCGTTCCTAAAATTCTTTTCTTTCATCTTTCTCCCTTCACCTCTTGAGGAAACAAAGTAATTTTGGATTTCAAACTAATTTAGCAAGAAAGTGACAGATTTTAGCTTTATAGAATCATCACTGAGATGTGTTTAGAAATGTAGAGGTGAGAGCTAGGGATATTCCCAGTGACAGAGTCCTCATCTAAGATGCAGAGTCCCTAGGTTGTATCCTCAGGGGTGAGGGGTAGTAAATGTGATAGCAAAAGAAAAAAACCCATTGGAAACTGGTAGCAGCCACGTGTACTTGAGGAAAGTTGTGATCAGAGCCCAGGACAAAATCATAAGGCTACTGAGAAAAGGGATTTGTGGGACCAGGGGTTAGTGGATGCAAGGGAGGTAAGAGAAGGTATGGAAAGGCTAAAAAGATGGCTCAGCAGCTAAGAACTTGGATACTCTTCCAGTAGACCTGGGTTTAATTCCCAGCACCCAAATAGCACTTAAAACTGTCTGTAACTCCGGTTCTGGTCTCTGTGGGCACTAGGCCAGGGACACAAATGGTAGATAAGCATACATGCAGGCAAAACACCCAAATACATAAAATAAAATTTTTTAAAGAGAGAGGATGTGGAATGAGAATAATTAGAATGTTTATATGTGTGTATGAATTGTTCAAGAACAAATTCAATTAATAAAAACTTGAATTTTAAAATCATAAATTTAAAACGAGCATCAGTAACTGTAATAGAATTGAGGTTAAAAAAAAGGTGGTGTAAAAGCTATAGTGTGATTTAATACATTTAACACAGAATAAGTCCAGACAGTGCAGAACAGAGACCACTGCTGACTGAAGAATCTGACCACTGACGGGGCCAGTGTCAGCTGTTCTTAGTACTGTGTGATGAGAAACCCTGAGAGAGCTGTGACAGCAGTATATCGGGAGGTGTTCTGCATACAGAGCCTGAGACACCTTTAGTTTCAGAAGTATACATGTAGAGTATCAGATTGTGATTAATAATTAGTTGAAAAATTACTCTGTCCTGATAATAGCCATTTCTGTAAAATAAAATGTTTCATTTTGATTAGAATTTCTTAAACCTTTTTCATGGTATGAGTTGGCTTTTAGACTGATTTTAAATTAAAGGTCATTATTGTATTGGTTACCAGTATTAAATATTTTCAAGATTTTTATCAGTAATGAGCATTGAAATTTTTCAATTTATTTTTATTTCCAGTTTCTTAAAATAGTAGATGTTTTTGATTGGCTTTATTTTGGAGCAGCTGTTTTGTAAATGAGGATTTGGTCTAGTCTAAGGTATCATTCCTGTGCTTACCAAACAATATAATCCTGATACCTGAGCACAACTTTAGTTACATATATAAGTTATTTCAAAGACTTTCTTGAAGTACACATTGCTATGCAAAATGTATATATCCCATTTTTTCATTTTGAACCCACACTGGATGGAGCTCTTTCACTAATTCTAGTTTGGGATTTTTTTTTTAATGTTCTGTTAAATAATCTGGTTAGGTTGCATGTATAACTCAATAGTAGAGATTGTGCCTGGCATACACAAGGGTGAGGCTTGAGCCATAGTAAGTACCCCAAACAATTTTTTTTAAAAACAAATGATCTAGTCAACAGAATAAACATAGCATTTTTCAACTGATGGTATTTTTTCAATGCAACAATGGCTGAAACTTCTATATTACACTTAGTTTGTATTTTAGGTGGATTGTATGTATACTATGGCATACATACAGGGGTCAAAAGACAGTTTATGGGAGTTGGGTCTCTTGTTCTACCATGGGGTTCTGAGAATTGAACTCAGGTCCTCAGGCTTGTTAGTAAGCCCCTTTACCTACAAAGGCATCTCACTGGCCCTTTTTAAAAATTTATTTTACTTATGGTGTGTGTGTGTGTGTGTGTGTGTGTGTGTGTGTGTTACAATGTATGTGTGGAAGTCAGGACAATTTGACAGTGAGTTCTCTCCTACCATGTAGGTTCCAGGGATTAAATTTAGGTTGTCAGGCTTGGTGAAAGACACTTTACTGCTGAGCTGAAGGAGAAGCGTATTAAATGAAATTACAGGAGCTGGAGAAGTGGTTCAGCAGTTAAAAGTGCTTGCCAGAGGACCCAAGTAGCTAACAACCACCTGTAACTCCAGCTCCAGGGGAATTCTACACCCTCTTCTGTCCTCTGTGGGCACTCACACACATGTGGCAGACATTCATACAATCACATAGACACATAAATAAAAAATAAACTTTTAATGCAGTTACAATCATGTGACTTCAAAAACTAGGTTTACCTTGTTAGTCCAACAGTGTGTGACTTTAAGAAAAAGCATGACTAAACATGCAGAAAAGTGTGTGCTTATCATGTAACAATTGCATTCTGTCTGTAGGCTGGGGAATATTCTGTCAACTTGTGTGAGCAGAGTGCTTGTCTGTTTCTCTTCAGATTGTCCCTCATGTAGTTAACTTGGTTCACTCCTTCAAAAGTGATGGCCTGCCTTCCAGCACAGCCTTCTTAGTGCAGGTAACAGAGTTGGTGCACTGTATGATATATCACTACTCCGGATTTCCAGATCTCTACGAACCTATTCTGGAGGCAGTAAAGGTATGATAGCTTTGTACCAGTCCTGTGAGCTGCATGAATGTAATGTACAAATCTGAAGAAATGTATTCTTGTACAGTAATAAGCCACTTTTCATTAATGCCAGAGCATAGTCTCATATTTGACACCACCATTCTAAATCAGTGGGCACATTTCTTAGTTCTGTAGTGCCATCAAGTAAAAGGTGTCACTCTAAATTTTTAAGACCTGTTAAAGAAATTGGTTAGTGACAGTATGCTACAGACATGGTTTTGCATCTCAGTATCAGAAATATTAAACAGTTAAATCCATCTTGGAATCAAGGAAATACTTGATTGATTTCCTACCATTTTGGTTCTCTTTTGTGTTGTAGACTTCATGAATGTCTATATTTTTTAGAATTGTTACTTAAATTATTTGCCTTGTTTTTCAAGTTCTTAAAAGGCAGGTTCTAAAACGTGTTGATTCTGTCTGTGTTAAGGAATGGATGACTGGAAAATCAAAGTATAGTCAAAGAATTGGAGAACTTAATTCAGCCAGGCTTAATCAATCAGAAGTTACTAATACCAATTCTAATCATGTTATGAATGTTGGAAATATAATCTATAGGCCCCATTGCCTTACTACCCATATGTGTAAGGGAAATTAAGAACACTCAGCTAATTCAGACTAAGAACACAAGGTCTTTGGTGCTGATATGACACTCCCTTTCAGAAGTAGATTACGTACAGAAGCATTTGCCATGGTCATTACTGTCTGTTGTCACTGCTGCCATTCTATTGACCGACACTCCTCAGTTTTCCTGTACTCTCAGACCAAGGAAAGTATTTTCTACCAGCTGTCAATAGCCAAAAAAAAACAACAAAACGAAAAACAAAAGGCAGCTTAATTTGCTATTTCAAAGTGTCAGTTTTCTATGGGGTAAGCATTAGATGGTGATCTTGGTCTAGAAAAACGAATCCGTTAAGCCTAAGTGGCTTTTCCAGTGTTCCTTATTGCCCATTGCTCTGCTTGGACGTGAAGTCATTTACACTTAAATTTCAATTTCATTATTTCCTGGTTTACTAAAAAAGAAGACTGTATTGTAGTAGTAGTGATTTTCTTTCCCTTTTTATTCTTTTTTTATTTTTGTGTTTTGTTTTGTTTTTTAAAACAAGGTTTCTTTGTATAGACCTGACTGTCCTGGAACTCACTGTGTAGACCATGCTGGCTTCAGATTCAGAGATCTGTCTACCTCAGCTTCCAAAGTGCTGGGACTAAAGTGTGAGCTACTGCTTTGCTGTAGTGGTGATTTTCTAGATGGCAAACATGAGGTTGAATTTTACTTTTCACAGTCCGAGGTCATTATGCCAACCTCATTTTTTATCCCTACTTTAGGCCATCATTTCTAAGGATTAGTTCTGAGTGAGTAGTGAACCAGAATTTCAATACAAGTAATTGACATGTGATTGGAATTCCTGTCGACTTTTAAGTATTTTAAGACAGCATGTTATCTCATGCCTGTGATCTCAGCACTTGGGATACTGAGGCAGGAGGACTACTGTGAGTTCAAGGCCAATTTAATCTGCATTGTGAATTCAAGGCTAGCTTGGGCTACAGATTCAGATTTTGTCTCAAAAAAATAAAGCCCCTTAAGGTTTTAGGAGACATTTATTTCCCATATCTATTACTTTTCTGGTTATGATGAAGTTAGTGTCAAGAAATCATAAAAGGGAGGAAAGATTCTTTTAATTCACGATCTGAGGGGCTACTCCATCCCTGTAGGAGAGTCTTAGTAGCAAGAGCAGCTCTTGGCTATAAGGCTAGAGCCGTCCACCCTAAGCAGAGCAGGAAGCAGAGAAAGGTGACTATTGGCACTCGGCTAGCTTTTTCCTCTTCCTTTTTGTTATTTAGTCCTGGTCCCCAGCCTATGGGATGGCACAGCCCACATTCAGGGTGAGTCTGTCCCTCAGTTAATCCAGTCTAGAGACATCATCACATACATACCCAAAATTGTATCTGATTAATTCTCCCCTTGTTTTTAATTCAGGCAAGTTGACAGTTGAAATTAGCTATTACCTGTAGTATACAGGGCTGACTGAACGCTGTCAGTAATATACAAAATGAGTGAGAACAAAGAAGGCTTAAATGTCAGGGGAAATCCTATTATAGTGTTAGCTTGTTTAATTTGAAAATATAACTTTTACTTTACTTTTATACTTTTTTTTTTCTTTTTCTTTATGACCTAGGATTTTCCTAAACCCAGTGAAGAGAAGATTAAGTTGATTCTCAATCAAAGTGCCTGGACTTCTCAATCCAATGCTTTGGCATCTTGCTTGTCTAGACTTTCTGGAAAATCTGAAACTGGGAAAACTGGTCTTATTAACCTGGGAAACACATGTTACATGAACAGTGTTTTACAAGCATTGTTTATGGCTACAGAGTAAGTTTACCTGTGAGCTTTCTGAGTTTAACTAGAACTGAGTACATGATGAGAAGGTGAGAATCACCCCTCCCATGTAAGCAGCATAAATGTTAAGATTGCCTATAACTAGTCTTTTTCTGTCGTAACAGCCAGCTCCCAAATAATGACACACAGACTTCTTGTTAGTTTTGAAAGCTTACCTATAGCTTAGGCTTGTTCCTAACTAGCTCTTAAAACTTAAATTAACCTATTTATATTGATCTACGTTCCATTATGTGGCATTACCTCTCTTCCATCTTTCATCTCTTGTTTCCTCTCCATTTCTCCTGGCATCTTGCATGCCTAGATTCCTCCTCCTCTTCCTTTCTCTCCCTGAAAATCCCATCTATACCTCCTGCCTTACTATTGGCTGTTGAGCTTTTTATTACACCAATCACAGCAGTATACCCTCACACAGTGCACAAATACCCAACAACAATTGCCATTCAGTTGTTTCATTCTGAAACTGCTCTTAATGTTTAGGAACAATTGAAACGCCAGCATATAAATTCTGCCTGATTACATTTTATGTTGTATTTACAATGTCACTTTTTTAAAAACAATCTGTCTTGATATTTTTATAATGTAATCAAGGGATTGACTGAGCCTACTCCAAAGAGTTTACATGCCCTACAATACTTGTGTGCTTTTCCCCTGTGCCTTTGCTTCTGCTGTCCCACTGTATTTTAATCCATGTATCTTGAAGAGCCACACACAGTGTTCTCTGGCCATAAGTACTTTCTGTTGGTCATATCAACAGCTTCTGTTTGGCTGTTAGGAGACTTAAGTTCCCCATCAAGATGTTGGTTACTGACCAGATATGTAAAAGAGGCATGCTCCTTAACTTACTTTCAAATCAGTTTTCTTTTGTAAGCAACAAATCTGAAATTAGTTTGTGTTAGCTGAGTGGCATCCTTGTGCTAGAGATGTAGCTCAGATGGAGGGAGGTAGGTGCCTGCCTCAGTGTGTGAAGCAAGCTCCTGTGTGGTCCCTAGAACCTCACAGCGTCAGGCTTGGTACATATCTGTGATCCTAGCACATGGGAGTTGGAGGCAGGGGGAGCATACGTTCTTGGAGACCCTTGTCTATATGGTGTGTTCACAGCTAATCTGGACTACATGAGGCGCTATCTCAAAACAGTAAAAATTAAAAATACTGTCTTTGAAGGTAAAAAAATTATGGTCAACTTTTCCTTTTAAAAAAATGAATTTTTTCCTTAGTACCAATCCAAGATGGGCATTGTTAACACCCACCTGAAGGCATCAGACTCTTAGATGTGAGTTTGCTTTAGTTTTTGTGTTTGTCCCCCAATTATAAGAACCCAGGTGTTTGGGGTTTCGTTCAGTTTTGTTGTTGGTTTGTATTTGACAACTTCTGTTGTTTTAAAATAAAGGTATACTCTTAGACACAGGTGGTATTAGATGTAAGACTGAAGAGTCCATGTCTCACCACCAGAGGTCATCTTGCCAGCCATCTCACCTTACATGATGCAAAGTATGGACCAAAAGCAACTGTAAATGGAAAGCATTGTGGTGGCAAGTAATTATATCTCAGAACAGGAAGATCTCTTAAGAAATGTGGATGCTTTTTCGTGGTTTTAAAAAATCATATCACCAATAAAAACCAAGATGTAGACATTCTCAAAAATGTCAGCTATGTGCATTGTTCCATATTATTTTTCTACAGTCATCTAATAAAAAAGAAGTTACATGTAATTAATATATGTGTACACACATGTGGAGAGAATCCTGTTGAAATTTTACTTGCTTTTAGCACTTAATAACTTTGCCATGTGAGAACAATACAAATCTGTTACTCGTGAGTAAATAGGATATAGTTTATTTATTTGTTTGTTTGTTTATTTGCTTTAAGTTTATTTGTTAGTATGGGATGGGAACATACATGCATGCCATGACGCACCTGTAAAAGCCAGAAGAAAACTCTGTGGAGTCAGCTCCCTCCTTCCACCTTTACATGGGTTCCAGGACTAAAACTCAGATCTCCAGACTTGTGGGCAAGTGCCCTCCCATTGAGCCATCTTGCCAGCCTGACATCCCTTTACCCATACTTTTGTTGAACATCAGATTATTTTGCCCATAGCTAACATTTCTCTAACCATGTATAGATGAGGTTTTCTTTGACTAGGACATGCCAAGTTATTCTCCCTTAAACACTTCGTGTGTGTATCTGTGTATGTGTGTGTGTCTGTGTGTGTATGTGTGTATCTGTGTCTGTGTATCTGTGTGTGTGTGTGTCTGTGTGTCTGTGTGTGAGGGCGGTGCTCAGCCTGAAGACACATGTAGAGTCTGGATATCTCCTTAATCACTTCTGCACCTCATGGCCCTCATGAAACCTGGGGCCCCTGCTGCAGCTGGACTGGCTGGCCAGCAGACTCCCAGAATCAATCTGTCTTTACCCCACAGTGTTAGGGTCATAGTGGAGGGCTCCTTACCCAGCTTTCACGTGAGTGGTAGAGATGTGAATGTAGGTTCTCACCTTACCCATTGGTCATCTCCTCAGCTAAATGTGACCTTATGGACCAGTATATGATTATACCTGTGACCTTATACTTCTGACCGCACTTGATTTAATCAGTCTTAAGTTTTTCACAATTTGTTTTGTGAAAACACATTCTTGTTGTCTTATTTTTAGAAAAGATAGAGTCTTGCCCAGCATGGCCTCAAACTCATGATCCTCCTGCCACAGCCCCCTGAATTTTTGGGACTACATGTGCTCACCCTGCACACAATTAGTCTGTGTGTTTTTATTTGAACATTGCTGACCGTTGTGGAATTTTTCCCTCTTTACTCAGAGAAAAATGAAATTAATAGGCTATTATTTTCTTTGTGTGTCTTTCTGTTGACTTTTGTTTATTTCATGTCAATTTATATAAATTCTGTATGATAATTCTCTGGTGCTTGCTTTCTTCCAGTCATGTTATTCAAATTTATAGAATTTCATATGTTTTGTTTTATGTAGTCACATCTTTAATTTTTGTGTTGTCTAGAATTTAGGCCCACAAAAAAAAAATCCCTTTTTACTTGTAAGTAATTTTTTTTTCTGATGTTTAACCAATTATTCCCATACTTTTTGGGGAATAATTTGTCCCTTTTTTTTTTTTTCTTTTTCGTCTACATTCCTGTTTTATTTGTTTGAGTGGACTCCCCCTTTTCCTGTTCTTCCTCCAGTGCTGTCCTGGAACTCACTCTGTAGCCCAGACCAGTTTTAACTAGTATTTCCTCCTCTGCCTCCTGAGTGCTGGATTATAGGTATATGCTACTAGACCTGGCTTGCATTACACTCCCTTTTATGTTTAAGATTTGCTTTTATTTAAAAAACAAAAAAAAAAAAGCCAGGCATAGTGGCGCTCACCTTTAACTCCAGCATTCAGGAGGCAGAGGCAGGGGGATCTCTGTGAGTTCAAGGTCGGCCAGGTCTACAAAGAAAGTTCTAGGATAGCCAGGGCTGCACAGCGAAACCCTACCTCAAAAACTCCCCCTTACCTCTCCCCCCAGAAACATCCACTTATTTTTTGAGGGGGGGGGGATTGATTCAGGTGTCTACAGAGGATGTAGTTACAGGTAGTTGTGAGCTGCCAGACATGGGTACCAGGAACCAAACTCTGATCTTTTTCAAGTGCAGTCAAGTCTTGAACGACCGAGCCTTCTCTCCATATGACACTTCTTTCTCATTTGATTTTATCTATGTAGGCATTTGCCTGCATGTCTGTCTATGCCCCCACCTTAGTGCCTGGTGGAGGCCAGAAAAGGGCAACAGAGGCCCTGGAGCTAAAGTTCCAGATGGTTATGGGTTCTGGGAATGGAACCCAGGTCCTCTGGAAGAGCAGCCAGTGCTCTTAACTCTGAGCCAGCTCTCCAGCAGCACTCCTACACTTTTTAAGTCACCCTAACTTGATGATGTTTTGATAGCAGTGTATTTTTTAATCAGTGATTATTTTGAAATAATTTAAAAGTTCATTTTACAAGTTAATTTATATTTACATTTGCTCTATTTATATTTGCTGACCCAGAAAATAGAAATATGACAGCATATAGACCTAGTCATGTAGCAAGAACCCATCCATTTATTGTGCACACATTACATGCATGACATCACATATGTACTAGTAACTGTTAGGTGAAGGCTGCCCTGTAAGTCAGGTAACTGAAGATAATTCTCAAACCATTTCCTTTTAGCTTTTTTTGTAAAAAGTGTATGTCTGTGTATATAACATATTTTGTTCTTTTTCAGTTTCAGAAGACAAGTGTTATCTTTAAATCTAAATGGGTGTAATTCGTTAATGAAAAAATTACAACATCTTTTTGCCTTTTTGGCTCATACACAAGTAAGTATCTGTGTGAATATGTACATATTAACTCCATGATAAGATTCTTTAAACTAGATATTATAATGGGTCTTTTTAACTGATGGAATTATGTATCATGTCTTACCTGGGGTAACAGATCCACCTATAAACCTTGGGTCCTGCCTGAGCGCCTAACACACTTGTCTCATCTCCTGCTTCCCATCCCTGCAGATGATTAGTATCATGATCAGTGTATTCTAAAACCTGCTGCACATAAAGTTTAATTTCCTGTCATTAAACAGTCTCCTTCATGAAGGAAGAATTTTCAAACTAAGCTTAGTGACAAATACTTCTGACTCCAGCACTCAAGAGGCTGAGGCAGGACTGTAGTGAGTCTGGGACCAGTCTGGGCTCCGTGTGTGCTGACCCTGTCTCAGAGGGAGGGAGGGAGGGAGGAGAAGGGAAAGAGCTCAAAATGGGATTGGGATTTTTGTGGCTGGGTTTTTGTTTTGTTTTTTAGTTTACAGGGACTTGAATATATTGACATAGTAATGAACAACTAAAGTGATTTTGTGATCTAGACTTTTTCCTTTTTCTGGTTTTTCAAGACAAGGTTTCTCGGTGTAGTTCAAGGTTGACCTTGAACTCATGTATATCTGCCTGCCTCTGCCTCCCAAATGCTGGGACTAAAGGTATGCACCAGCCACCACGTCCAGCTTTTCTCTTTTGCAGATCTTTATAAATTATTGTTCATCTCTTAAGTTCATGAATTAAAACTTTGTGGTGACCTTTTATATCCACAAGTTGATTCAGGAAGTCAACTTGAGGCAGTGGCTAAAGGTCATGTAGTAGACTCATTGAGCAGACGTATTAAGAGGGTTATTTGTAGTCTATGGCGAGACTCAAAGGGTGATCCTGCTTCCAAGGAACTTCTAGCTAAGGCTTGGCCATACATAGGAATTGTGTATGGCACTCATATGTAACATGAGCTATTGTTTTCTGTTTCATTCTAATGGTTTCACAGTATGATTATTATGATGACCTATTGTCAGGAAAGGGTCAACTTATGAAGGGAATAATAATTGATAGAATTGAGTTATAGGAATGCCTTGTTTACCGTGTATAAGCTGAGGAATATCTCAAGGATAATTTGCTTTTCTGGACAGGATCTCATGTGACACAGGCTGGCCTCAAGCTATATAGCCAAGACTGGCTTTGAATTCCTGATCCTCCTGCCTCTGCCTCCCAAGTGCTGGGAATACAGATCGAATATAATTTTTAAGATTTATTTATTTATTATGTACACAGAACAGAGCGCCAGATCTCATTACAGATGGTTGTGAGCCACCATGTGGGTGCTGGGAATTGAACTCAGGAACTCTAGAAGAGCAGTCAGAGCTTTTAACCTCTGAGCCATCTCTCCAGCCCCCAAATGTAATTTTTTAAATGGAAAAAAAATAAGAACAGGATTGAGAGGTGACAATCATGGCTTTAGAATTGGTAATACACTCAGATGTTTTCTAGTTAACAAATTGACATCAGGACCCAGGGAAGTGAAAACTGCCTCCCAGCCAGGTGTAATCTCAGTATTCAGGAGATGGGGCAGGAGGATCAGACAGACTGCAAAAGCAGTATTGGACCATAACCAAAACCAAACCCTCTCTCCTCTCTGCTGTTGTTTTCTAGTCATTTAGTAATTTAATCATTAGTCTGTTTTTACTTTATATATAAACAGGTATGTGTATGTGTGCAGACATGTATACTTCAGTTATTTATTAAATCAGAGCTATTAGGAAAGAAAACCTTAGGTTTCCCTGCTCTCAAGAAAAAGAGAAACGTGGTGGTGGTGGTGGTGGTGGTGGTGGTGGTGGTGGTGGTGGTGGTGGTGGTGGTGGTGGAGGAGGAGGAGGGGGGGGGAGGGGGAGGTGGTGGTGGTGGTGGTGGTGGTGGTGGTGGTGGTGGTGGTGGTGGAGGAGGAGCACGCCTTTAATCCCAGCACTCAGGAGGCAGAGGCAAGAGGATCTGTAATCTGTCTGCTGATTAAAATATGTATCCAGTTTGAAGTGAGAACCCACAAAAGTCTGGTCAATAGTTTGTTTATTTAGGGTGCAATGGAAAAATGAACTTAACTTGAAGCTGGCACCCAACTGGGATGCTGATCTTTCTCCCTTCACAATACCATAAAACAACCCTAATATACACACATTTTCCTGCCACAGAATTTAAAATATTGAGAGAATTCCAGATTGTAATCAGGGTCTTTTCATATGTCTATGCAGTTCCTTTTTGTAAAAACATCTAGGATTTGAGCCGGATGACCCCAGAGTCCATTTTAGCTGCCTTTGTACTTCTAAGAGAGAGGGGGAGAGAGATTACCAAGGTCCTAACTAGAATGCTCCCATTCCACATGTGTATAACTTAGGAGAGACAGAAATTTTCCACCAAGTAGATATGGGTGGTTCCTGTTGCTCTATGGCCGTACACACACTCATTAGGGACTCAGACACATACACAATTACACACTCAGTAAGAGACTCAAACACATACATGTCACAGAGGGATAAATACCAGGGACAGTATGTAAAGAGTTAGAGACTTCTGAGACCTGATGTCATCACCCTGCTGTCCACTTGGCTATCTGATCTAAGCAGGTCCCTCAGCTTTTCTAGGCATCAGTTTTCTGCAGTTTATTTGTGACTAAAGGTTGCTTAACATAAAGTTTTCTCTGCCCCTAAGTTACACCCAGGCCTGGCATGATTCCCTAGAAATGTAGTGCAGCAGGATTTTAAGAAATCTTTATTAGGCGTCATGTTACAGGTTCAGTTACTTGTGTGCTGTAAGAATCACTTTCTTGCATTTTCCTTTCTGCTATCAAGAGGGAAGCATATGCACCTCGGATATTTTTTGAGGCTTCCAGACCTCCATGGTTTACTCCCAGATCACAACAAGACTGCTCTGAGTACCTCAGGTTTCTGCTGGACAGGTACAGAGTATTTTCAACTTCATTTCAACTGTGTCTTCTCTTAGTACCTTAGCTCCACTTAACACTGATTTTAGCTTTAGAGATCATTTTCAGAATTGATCTTTAAAATAGCCTTGTGTTACTGCATGTTTTTAATGTTTTCTTTGTTTCTAATTTGTTTTTTGTTTTGGATGCTTTCACTTTAAAGTACCTGTTATCAAACATAGTAGAAGATTCATAAAGGGACCCCAAATAATCTGTTGAGTCCTCCCTTTTTTTAACTACATATCTGTGGGGGCTCAGCTTTTCTTCACATATTTCAAAAGCAGATATCAGGGCTGGGCAGTGGTGGCACACGCCTTTAATCCCAGCACTTGAGAGGCAGAGGCAGGCAGATCTCTGTGAGATCGAGAGCAGCCTGGGCTACAGAGCAAGTTCTAGGAAAGCCAAAAGCTACACAGAGAAACCCTGGGACGAGGGCAGGGGGCAGATATCAGTAGGAAAGGATGCAGTCCAGGTACCAATTTCCAGATGTCTTCTGTGAAGCCAGATGCTTAGAGTGCTTACAAAGGGTGAAGCAGTACCATTCCATTAAAAATGCTGCCTATTAACATTTAACAGATTCACTTTTCAATATATTGTTTATACATTTTATTCTATTTTTATATAGTAAAGTACGTCAGTGACTTTTCTGTCGCTTGATAAAATACCATGGCCAACATCAGCTGGTGGGGGAAAGGGGATTAGGCTCACAGTTGCAGGGAGCAGACAGTCTGTCAGGGCAATGGAGGCCTGGCAGCAGGAGGTAGGGCCAGCCTGGCAGATGGGAAGCAGAGAGCAGGAGGTGAGGCCAGGCTAGAATGACTTCAGAGCCTCCCTCAACAATGGACTCCAGCATGGCTACACCTCCTAAATGTTCCATGACCTTCCGGAACAGAACCACGCTGGTTTCAAAGGGTTTGTTTTGTTGTTGTTTTTAAATGAATCTAAAAAGACCCTGAGACCAAAATCTTTGAAGAGCTAGTTTATAATTATGAAGGTCTTTGAGTACAGTCAGTGCTTTCTTGGTGCTAGGCTGCCAAGATCTCAAGCACTGGAGATATGTGTAAGACACAGCAATGTGTGTCCTTGACTACAGTGTGATGTGAGCGTTAGGCCAGCAGCACAGAGGAGGTGAAGTGACAGTGTAGAGAAGTGACATCCTCTAGGGCCTCTTCCCCTGACTCTCAACGTTCATACTCTTGGTTAAAAGAGGAGAAAATGACTTTAAAGTAAGCTTTTTACTTGATTAAATTAACATTTCTCTAAACCACCAAGATCTCAAAATATAAATAACATGGGATTATGTGCCCTCCTGCAGACTCCATGAAGAAGAAAAGATCTTGCGAGTTCAGTCCTCACACGACTCTTCCGAAGGTCTGGGCTGTGCTGACACTTCCTTACAAGAAGTGGCCAGTAAGGCAGCTGCAGTGACAAAGTCTCCTGGCACAAGTGACAGTGAGAAGACTCTGATAGAGAAGATGTTTGGAGGGAAGCTGCGGACTCACATCTGCTGCCTGAACTGCAGGAGCACCTCACAGAAGGTGGAGGCCTTCACAGACCTCTCACTGGCCTTTTGTCCTACCCCTTCTGTGGAAGACTTGTCTTTTCAAGACCCAGCTTCATTATCCAGTGTGCAAGATGATAGCCCAATGCAGACCAGTGTGGCTGACCCAGAGGAAGAGCCAGTAGTTTATAATCCAGCAACAGCTGCTTTCGTCTGTGACTCCATTGTGAATCAGAGAATATTAGCCAGTCCTCCTGTTGAGTTTCACTGTGCAGAAAACACTTCTGTCCCTAGTGAATCTGCGAAGATCCTCATCAGTAAAGATGGACCTCAGAACCCAGGAGGTGAAGCCACACCTTCAGTTACTGACTTACTAAATTATTTTTTGGCTCCAGAGATTCTGACTGGTGACAACCAGTACTATTGTGAAAACTGTGCCTCTCTCCAAAACGCTGAGAAAACTATGCAAATCACGGAGGAGCCTGAGTACCTTATCCTTACGCTCCTGCGGTTCTCATATGACCAGAAGTGCCATGTGAGAAGAAAAATTTTAGACAATGTGTCACTGCCGTTGGTTTTGGAGTTGCCAGTTAAAAGAACTGCTTCCTTCTCTTCCTTGTCAGAAAGTTGGTCTGTAGATGTTGACTTCACTGATATTAATGAGAACTTAGCTAAAAAACTAAAGCCTTCTGCAACTGAAGAAGCTTTCTGCCCCACATTAGTGCCCTACCTATTAAGTTCTGTTGTTGTACACTCTGGGGTGTCCTCTGAAAGTGGACATTACTATTCTTATGCCAGAAACATCACAGGTACAGAGTCTTCGTACCAGATGTGCCCCCAGTCTGGACGTCTGGCATTAGCACCCTCCCAGAGTTGTTTACTAGGGGGAGAAAGCCCCAGTGCAGTCATTGAACAGGACTTGGAAAATAAGGAAATGTCACAAGAGTGGTTTTTATTTAATGACAGCAGGGTGACATTTACTTCGTTTCAGTCAGTCCAGAAAATCACAAGTAGGTTTCCGAAAGACACAGCTTATGTGCTGTTGTACAAAAGACAGAGCAGTGCCAATGGCCTGCGCAGTGACAACCCAGCCGGGGGCGTCTGGGTCAGTGGAGACCCACCACTGCAGAAAGAGTTGATGGACGCCATAACCAAGGACAACAAACTGTACTTGCAGGTGAGTTGCAGATCCAGTGTCACTTCCGGACAGTGGTGAATAGTAGGAAGCTAATCTGTGTTCTCAGTTTATATAATCTGGGCACATTTTCCAGGGACACTGAAGCTTAAGTCTGCAGTTATATATTTCAACTCGCTGTAAATGTAGTGCAAAAGGTGCCAATTATATGCAATATAGAAGACTTTTGTTTTTAACTACACAACTCTGCCTCAGTGTTTATAGCTGCAAAAGATGTCAATTTAATTAGAAAAGATTGTAAAATCGTGCCATACAGAAACAGAAAGTTAGTGGAATGTAAATGTCCTGCTTCCCCTGCTTCTCTCAGTTCCACCCGCAGGGAAAGCAGCTGCTAACTCTTCTTCTATTTTATTTATTGTGGGGAGTGGTGACATGTGGAAGTCAGAGGACAACTTTGTAGAACCAGTTATCTCCTCCTTCTACGTGGTCTGCTGAACTGACCCTAGGCCTGCACAGCTGCCACTCAGAGTCACACGCCGTCCACACACCATCCACACACCATCCACACACCGTCCACACACCATCCACTCACACACCATCCGCAAACCGTCCACACATCATCCGCAAACCGTCCACACACCATCCACACACCATCCCACGCACCATCCACGCACCATCCACACACCATCCACACATACCATCCACACACCATCCACACACATCATCCACACACCATCCACACACCATCCACACACCATCCACACACCATCCACACACCATCCACACACCATCCCACACACCATCCCACACACCATCCACACACCATCCCACACACCATCCACACACCATCCACACACCATCCACACACCATCCACACACCATCCACACACCATCCACACATCATCCCACACGCCATCCACACGCCATCCACACGCCATCCACACATCATCCCACACACCATCCACACACCATCCACACACCATCCACACACCATCCCACACACCATCCACACACCATCCCACACACCATACACACACCATCCACACACCATCCACACACCATCCCACACACCATACCCACACCATACACATACCATACACATACCATACACACACCGTCCCACACACCATCCACCATACCATCCACACACCATCCACACACCATCCACACACCGTCCCACACACCATCCCACGTTACAGCTGGAGAGCTTCTCTACAGATGCCACCAAGTCCCCGCAGTCCCACAACCCACTTATAAAATAAACACACAGACATTTATATTATTTAAATTGCTTGGCCATTAGTTCAGGCCTATCATTGTCTAGCTCTTACACTTATATTTAGCCCATTTCTATTAATCTATACTTTGCCACGTGGCCCGTGGCTTACCAGTACCCCAGTACCTTACATCTTTCTTGTCATGGTGGCGGCTGGCGGTGTCTCTCTGCCCAGCCTTCCACTTCCCACAATTCTCTTCCTCCTTGTCCCACCTACCCTATCCTTCCTGCCTGGCTACCGGCCAATTAGCACTTTATTTATTTTAACCAATTAGAGCAACACATTTGACATACAGAACATCCCACAGCACTTCCCCTTTTCTTTTTTTCAAAAAGCAAGGTTTTAACTTTTATATAGTAAAATTTCAGATAACAAAACAAATATCAAACAAGAATTACAGTTACAATATTAAAGAAGATATCCTATCTATTTTATATTTGTGAGTCTAAGGTTTTATTATCTAACTTATCTTTTATCATAATTGATGAAATTATAACTATCTAGTCTTCAATCAAGTCAAAGACCTCAGAAAGATATAATATTACCTGAGAACCAGGAGAAGGATGCAAGCAACTTTTGGGAGTCTTGTAGGGTAGACAGAGACAGCTGGCAGCCTGGACAATCACCTAATGTTCCTTTGTAAAGTTGGGGCATTTGTCTTCAACCCACAGGGCTAGAGTCTCTTGGTCATTTTTTTTTTTTTTTTTTTAGTGTCCTGTAGAATGTCTGGCAGTTTCCTCTGCGAAGCAGGAACCTGATTGACCATTTTGTCAAGTAAAATTCAGTGGTCACCTTTCTATGGGTCCAGGCAAGAACACTTTCTTGCCCAAGTGGCTATTTTTGCCAAGGTGAACATAAACTCCATATGAAGTGTCTTCAATGCCCATCCTCCTCTCTGAAGTAAATTGGTGCTCCCAGGAGCAGACATGTCTCACTGTCCAGAAAGTCTAAATTTTAAAATATTTTAAATGCCATATTCTGTAGACCTTTGAAGTGTTTGAAGATTACCTGTCTATCTGAAATATATATATATACCTAGAAAACTTAACATGACTATAAGTTTGACTATCATAGAAGACTAATTGATCTGTATTTCTTAATTATCCATTACAATCTAAATGAGTTGCATAAACACAATACCTCAAATGAGAGTAGAAATATATATATATATATATATATATATATATATATATATATATACACAGTATAACAAAATTAACTTTAAGTTTGTATCAATAGACTAAAATCTATACCAATGTAAGACATTTTAAACAAGTTGTTGTTCTTTAAAAGTAAGTTCATTAATCTACCCTTTCATCCTAATATATCTATATCATATGCCTTTTTTTTCTTTAGAAAGAGATCATATTTATAATCAACCTGATTTAAATAAAAATACTGGTTTTTCTCTGTTCCATACTAGAGGGCTCTTCTGATTTGGGACACAAGAATCTCTTAACCTTTTCTTTTAGTAATATGCCTGGGTTTAGAGAAGGAGCGAGCCAATTCCATCTCCAAAGCCAGCTTGATAATTTTTGGAGTTTGGTTGTAGTTTTTCTTACTACTTCCTGCTGGAGCGGGGCGCTGTATCTTATGGGGACACAAAGAAAATTTTAGGATTATGGAATAGTCCATGAGGGTAAACCTCTGAGCCAGTTGCCTTGAAACCATTCTGGATGTTGGATCTTCTGGGCCATGATGTCATCGGAGACCTTTCAGGTGGTCTTGGCTGATCAAACCTGATGTATCTTAATCTGGAACAAATCCACAGCCTCTGGCTTTCTGTGGAAACAAAAGCAGAGGCTCTTTTCCAAAGCAACATATCCTTATATCCAAATTTTAAAGTCAAGGTATCTTTAAAATTTACATATTTGTTTAATTTAACAACTTTTACGATCAAATCTTTTTCTGCAGTTAAAAATCCCAAAGACAACACAAACCAGATTCTCTGTGTAATATCCATCTTTGTAAGACACCGCTGTGGCTGCTGGCTCTGCCCACCTCAGCTTTCCAACGTGGCGGTGGTACAGTTTACCGCCAGCTCTGGGTCTGGAGCCATGTGTACCATCAACTATCAGAAGCAGTTCTATCAAAGCAATGCATAGCCTAGAAACCTTTTTTTTTTTTTTTTTTCTTAAACTAGCAAAGGCTAAATCCATCACGCAGCAGAGTAAAGTAACGCTTGTAGACTCCTCATTCCCACCACACTGCAGGTCAGACACACACGCCAGGAACCCACCATAGTAGCTCAAACCGGCAGGCTGCCGCTAACTTGAGAGAGACAACTAGGAAGCTGTTTGTAGCTCCATTTTAGAATCTTTCTTCTCAGGTTTTAGGTGGAAACTCTTGCCAACACGTTGGGTGCCATTTGCAGCTGGAGAGCTTCTCTACAGGTGCCATCAAGCCCCCACGGTCCCACAACCCACTTATAAAATAAACACACAGACACTTATATTATTTAAACTGCTTGGCCATTAATTCAGGCCTGCCATTGTCTAGCTCTTACACTTATATTTAGCCCATTTCTATTAATCTATACTTTGCCTCGTGGCTTACCAGTACCTTACATCTTTCTTGTCATGGCAGCAGCTGGCGATGTCTCTCTACCCAGCCTTCCACTTTTCCTCCTTGTCCCGCCTACCCTATCCTTCCTGCCTGGCTACCGGCCAATTAGCACTTTATTTATTTTAACCAATCAGAGCAACACATTTGACATACAGAACATCCCACAGCACCACATACCATCCACACACCATCCACACATCATCCACACATCATCCACAGCTAAGTCTGATGCTGATTCCTGCAGGGTCTTTTTTGTAATATTTTAAGGAAAACATAATTGACATTCAGATGAATCAGAGGAAGAACTAAAATGAACATGTGAAGGATGTTTGTTCTTCAAGGACCTGCCACAGAGCCAAGGGGTGATAGAACAGTTACTGAGTAAAAGCTATGGACCAAAAGTTCCACGAGGTAAATTTATCTATGAATATATTGTTTTTTGAGAAACTGTTTCCTTTAATGTTAATCAGAGTCTTCAAGTATTTATTTGTCAGATTTTCCAACTTTGTGTCCACAAGAGCCAGCAGAAGCTAGGGGTGGTGGTGGTGCGTGTATGCCTGCAAGCCTAGCACTGAGGATTGCGAGTTGGAGACAGACATGTGCCACATAAGGAAACCCTGTCTCACAAACAGACAAGGAAGGATCAGCAGTAATTTATAGATGAAATTACAGGAATAAGAAGTGGCTAGTTCAAGTAATTTTATGATCTTCAATAGTAACTTTTCAAGTTCTGTGTTTTAAGGTCACAGAACCCACAAAATATTAGAAGAGAAGAAATGAACCATTAATACTTATTTTATGGGAAATTTTTTTTCCAGAGGCTTTCAAATTTACTGAATTATAAAATTTCCAAAGGATGATATATGATACATTTTAAAGGGGTCTAGCAATGTTCTAGGATGCTGCAAAATTAACTTTACAAAATAATTAGAATTTTAGAACTGGACTGATTAGCATTAATAAATACCCATTCTCAGGGCTTAATATCCAGGTAAAAGAAATAGTTTGTACCCATTCCTCTCTTCCTGGACTTGTGTCACTTAACAGTGTAATCACCACAGTGTTCCAAGGCTGGAGGGATGGAAGGAAGAGCTGCTGCAAGGCCCACTACAGCCCCTCTAAAGGAAACAGACTGATGGTGTTACAAGGTTATCACATGAGAAACTGGTGTCCAGGATTGCACTGGCAAGCATGTTTTATAGATGCAGACACTCCTACTTAGAATGCCGGCCAGATCCACGTGTTCTTCTGGCTACATGGGATTTGAGTGTGAGCAGCCATTCTTTTCATTGTTCTTTCAGGGTTCAATTTTACACCCTGCCACATGAATCTGCCATTATCTATTCACAGGTGCTCTTTGTAAAACTGGATAATGACCTCTTCTAAATTTTTTACTTGTTTTTTTTTTTTTGAAAGAGCATATGTGTATACATGTGTGTTATTCACATGTGGAAGTCAGCATTTTATCAAGTGGGTCCAGAGATACTCCAGTCGCCAGGCCATCTTCCCTTCCCAGTAGCTAATAATGTTCTAAGAATATTAGTATTTATTAAGCACCTAACATGTACTTGGCACATAGACAAGTATCTCTGATTCCTTGATAAACATTCTGATAAACTAGTAGGGGAGAGTTGTAAGTGCTACTGTAAAAAGCTGCCTGACTCATTAATCTAAGGAAGCAGTAGGGGTAATTCAGGCATTAGTGGTTTCTGACCTATTGTACTCACACACTTCCAAAATGGAGTATAGCTGTTAAAGATTTCCATTCTTAATTGTATTAGAGAGTTTGGCAGGCGTTGCTCCTGCCTCTGTTGTTAAGTGAAATAGTAGCAGTGGCTTTTGGGGTCTGTCACTCCACAGTTAGGAGGAATTTCCTCTCTCTGCCTTGTTTCCTCCAAAGGTGGGTGTGTCCTTCATTTGTGTGCTTAAGTGATAACTACTTAGCAAAGATAAATGCCAGTTTTTATTTTATCTTATTCAGTTTTGGTTTTTCAAGACAGGCTTTCTCTGTGTAGCCCTGACTGTCCTGGAACTTGCTCAGTAGACCAGACTAGCCTGGAACTCAGAGATCCGCCTGCCTCTGCCTCTCAAGTGCTGGGATTAAAGGTGTGTGCCACTATGCCTGGCTTGATGTTAATATTTTCAAATGAAGGAGTCTTGGTAAAGACTAAGATGGTTTTAGAAGATTTGTATATGTGCTGTACTCATCCATTGTATTTAGCTTTTTAATTTCATAGACATTACTTTTAATTTTAGGAACAAGAATTGAATGCTCGAGCCCGGGCTCTACAAGCAGCATCTGCTTCGTGTTCATTTCGGCCCAATGGATTCGATGACAATGACCCACCAGGAGGCTGTGGGCCGACCGGTGGAGGGGGCGGAGGAGGATTTAATGCAGTTGGCAGACTCGTGTTTTGACCCTGAGAGAACTGAAAACGCATCTGGTTGCGAAACATCCAGTACTGTGGCTCTTAAAATGTCAGGCTGTGACCGATGGCACATCTATCTAACTTTATTTTTCTTTTCATTAGACCCGAGTACTTTAAGAAAACACACTTGGTGGTTGTTTTTATTTTCTTGAAATACAAAATGCATCATGGAAAAAAAAAATCTACCTCTTAAATTTCCATTTGCATTTATGGTTAGACATGCTTGACCAAAAATGTTGAGAGGAAAAAAGTGTACCTGGTCCCTAATTAAGCTGCATTAAATTTGGTAGAAGGATTTAAATGGTGTATTTTCAGTTTTCCTGAACAAAAATAATCCATTTAGCATTCTTTATAAAAGAATTGATGCTAGAAGTTCAGTGCATATAGATAGATAGATAGATAGATAGATAGATAGATAGATAGATCGATCTATATGTATATATATGCATATATGCACGTTGTTTTAAGAAAAATGGGAATCTTTGTTTCTGGTAGAATTGCCCCATTAGTAAACTCAAGTTTTGAACACAGTAGGGATGGATGGCCGGTCTCTGGGGGCAGTACCAGTTTAACCTTCAGCTGTCGGACTTGGGCTTCTGCTTCCGCTGTCCTCAGCACCTCTCTTAGTTTCAGGAACAGTGTCTTTGAAAGGATTATTTACACACATGTGGTGAGCGAAGTCACAGAAGGTGCATGACCCTGTAAGGGCAGTGTTTTTAACCTAACTCTGTAGTATTTCCAGTTGTCCAGGGACTTTAAAACCCTGTCTCAGGGAGTGCATCCTCCTGTGTGTTAAAACCCTGTTTCAGGGAGTGTATCTCCTATGTGTTGCAGAGGAGACGAGTCCTGTATGTGCCTTGCAGTACTGTAACTTTGGCTGAAGAACGTTTTCTAAAACAAAATGTTAGGAAATAAATTTTTGCTAACATTAAAATTATAATTTTTTAAAGGTATTAGATTTTTTCAGAAGTAAAATCTGATGGTTCTAAAGCAGTAAGTGCAATGATAGATTTCTAACTCTTAGAAAAATTCTGAGAAAATGAAGCTAGTTTAAGTAAAAAATCTTCAATTGATTTGTTACTTAATCCTCAAAACATTAAACATTGGTAACATTTTTAGAGTTGTATATTTGGGATTTTTTTTATTTATTTGAGACACATGCCTTACACAGTTTCTGCTTCATAAAGTACTCAAATACCTCACCCCACCTATCCTTTTTTGGTTCTAGGGTGTTTCTTGTTTGGGTGGAGGACGGGAGTTCTTTTTGTTTTTCTTTTGGCCAGGAAACTGAAAACATGTAGGTCCTCCTGGGTCTTGATTACACAGTACTCAAGCGTTGTCCCAAATACCCTTCTTCCTGGCTGTTTTAACACATCCGTGACCATGTATTGTTCTGAAGATTGGTCACATATTTATTTTGAAAATACTTTAAGGAAATAATGACCTTTGGTGACTTGAGGTTTATCTTTTTCCCAAGCTTTTGTGGCAGTGATTAAAAACAACTCCTCATCATCCTGCTGCCCCAACCCCAGTCTGTTTACAGTCACCAGAGGACTGAAAGCAGACAGTTAGTGCTGGCTTCCTCTAGTCCTGAGAGTGCTCTCCTGATTCACTCCATGTTCAGTCAGCCATAGGCTGAACAGTAACTTCTAACAGATTCTGTCAGTCTGAGCATTTGCTGAAATTGGATTAAAATTGGGTGAAGGTGCATCTGGAACTTTCACAAAGGCAGTAAGCCCCCAGTTTTACCTATGACTGCCAAATATTTCAAGGATTTTATGTGTCAAAACATAATTACAAATGAGAAAGTTTAAATTCTAGTAATAATACTAGGATTATGCAAATTTTAGTTGGATTACCAATACCAAAGTTGAGGGCTTTCTTTTAAGATGAGAAATGAATGGTACACACTAATGGTTTGCTGGATTTCATGTGTTTACAAAGTGAGAAGCCCATTCGGCTGAACTTAATAAGGCAGCATCCTGAACTGCCCTGCCCCTCACCCATCTGTTACTGCTGCCTCATGTATACACTAACACCAGGCCTCTCTGTCTCCTGTACTCCATGTCCCTCCCATGCTCTTTGAGATCTCATGCTAAAGACTGACCAGAGGACCATTGTTATTTCTGTTCAGGTCAGTGCAAGACAGCTCAAATGAAACTGCCCATCGCTGCCGAAGAGAGTACTGTATTAGGCTTCTCTGTAAACCAAAACATAAAGCTGGACATGTAAGTCTGTGCCTCTAAAAGATATCGGTTGATACATTGTAAAAGTTGGGATATTTTTCCACAAGAAAATAATGCAAGAAGAAAATGTATATAGGACATGGTCTTGCAAGCCCATTTAATATGTCCATAGTGGGTGCATGTACAACTCCTGACATTTACCTAGCCAGTTGGCTCATTCTCCAAATATCATCTTCCATTTGAATAGCCAGAACCTGTCTGTAAGCATCTTAAGATGCTGCTAGAGTCCTATGATGGAGAGACAAGAGTCCCTCATTGTGTCTTAGAGGTCCTGAGATCCTTCTGACGGTTTTAAGCAGTCCATTACATCACATCTGGGAAGAGAAAAGGTTAGTCTTAAATCTGTAATAGCAGCCAGTGTATAAAGGTGCTTGCCGCCGATCCTGAGGACCTGACTTCAATCTTCAGGATCCACATGGTGGAAAGAACCAGTTTCTGCTAGACCTCTTCTGACCTCCACACACATGCCATAGCACAAGCATACCCACCCACATACATGTACACACTAGAAATAAAAAAATATATGATTTTCTTTGCTTGTTTAAGTATTCTTTTATAATGGTGTTATCTACAAAAATATTTCTTTTCATGTACTACCCCTTTATAATAGAGTTTCGAAGGAAATAGTACCATACACTTGTATGTAGCATCTTAAGAATTCTATATGGCAGGGCTAGGGGCACGGTCCAGCTGGCAGAATGCTTGCCTGGCATTTGAAAATCCCTGGGTTTTATTCCCAGCACCCACCTATAAACCAGCCTTAGTAACTTACATCTTTAATCTCAGCAGAGGCAAGAGGACCAAGGCCAGCCTGGGACAAAGACGATCCTGTCTTTAAAAAAAAAAAAAAAATGCTGTGCTTTATTTCACTGTTTATAGTATTTTGTTTCTATTCAGTTTGGATTTCTGAAACTTCCTGAGGTGGAAAAGGTTAAGTTAGCTATGTTTTATTTTAAAATACCCAAGAAGTGTTGACTGTTACTAAAACTTGAATGGCATCATCTGGAAGAATAAGACTAACTCTCAGATGATACCCTGTAACTGAGGTTTAAGTGCAGTACCCAGGAAGTCAGAATTAGAAGACATCCTACATGAAACAATAAGCTGGTCACAAATTGAGCAAATTTGCCAAACTGTCTATTGCTTCACTGTTGGGCTTTTTTCCTTTTGCTAAGTTAATTTTCGTAGAGTCCTCTTTTTTTTTTGGAAATGAATGAACCTCCAAATAAAAGTTTGGGGGTTTTGTTGTTTTAGATTCAAAGTAAACAGTGCTTTTAAAAAAAAATAGCTTGTTAAACTTAAGCTTTCCCAAGCAAAGGTAAATTCCTATAGAAGTAACTTTCAAAGAAATGAGAATTAACATTTCTATAAACTCAACGGTCGTTATGTAAAACCTTTAGCCCAGTGTTACATAACCTGTGTGGATTTAACATTAAAAATAGAATCTAAGTCAGCCAAGTGCACTGCCAGCTCTGGTCAGTGTCTGTTAGAGTCTGCGGCTGTTTTCCTCTTGTGTGCTACACACCAACACACACACACACACACAACACTCCCACCCTCTACAGAGATTGGTTTTCACTTGCTGGATCATCGGGAGCTTTTGAGGGTTTTGCTTGTTGGTTTTGCTGCTTTGTTTTCCACATTACACTCTTGTTAAAACCACTTGGAAGCTCAGTGTAGAGTCGCACACCTTTAACCCCAGCACTCAGGAGGCAGGGGCAAGTGGATCTCTGAGTTCAAGGCCAGCCTGGTCTACAGAGTGAGTTCCAGGACATTCAGGGCTACATAGAAAGACCCTGTCTCAAAAAAAAAAACCAAAAAAATCAGCCAGGTGGTGGCGGTTGCGCATGCCTTTGATCCCAGCACTCAGAAAGCAAAAGCAGAAGCATTTCTGTGAGTTCAAAGCCAGTCTGGTCTACAGAGCAAGTTCCAGGACTGCCAGGGCTAGATACACAGATGTTTTTTGTTTTGTCTGTCTTAAAAAATAAACAAAACAAATCACTTGGGAAGCTTTTTAGAAATAATCCATATTCAGGCCTCATCCCAGACCAAGTAAATTTCGTGAACACAGGACATCTGCATGTGAGGTGTGGTTTTGATGTGAGTGCTGGATTGAGAGCTTGGGGCCTGCCCCAGGGAAACTAGCCTAACCTTAAGTGTTCATCTGTGTGCTGTATAGTGGTAGACATTTTTGGTTTTTAACACTAGCTCCATAGTGGGTTCATGCCCATAAACAACATCAGAATGAGGATTTTACCCACATCTTCAGAACTATAGTTGATACTCCAAAATAAGAGAACAGTGACAGAAGAAGAATAGAATTTTCCCAAACCACACATTAGTAAAGGCTCACAGTAGGTTTGAAACATTTCTAGTCTGCCTTGGCCTTTGTGTACGTGGGTCTTGGTGCAGCATACCATTGTCCTTAATTTCTTCTCACCTTTCAATAACTTTACTGGTCCAGAAAGATTCTCTTTAATTCATTGGGTAGGTAATAGAACAAAGGCCAACACTTTTTAAAAGTTCAGCATTTAGGAAATTCATAGTGATGAAAATTACCATTCAAGGTATCGGGGGAAACATCTTTTTCACTCACACTCAGGTAAAAATCTATTAGATCTAAAAATTAATGAGAAGGAGGGAAAATGAAAACCAGAAGTTTAAAAGAAATGTAAAGAAAAACGTGGAGAGAAATGGAAGATGGTTAACTGAAGCCAAAGACTAGGAAGCACCCGAAGGCCACCGCCATCTTGTTGCTTAGAAGCAGTAATAGAAGATGTTATAAAGGAGCCAGAGAAGAGCAAACAGAACCCAGTGCAGCAAACGGTCCAGCGCTCAGGCCCCTCTCCTGCCACCTTTTCATGAAGCCGGATGGAAGCCCTAGGCCTGCGGGCTTACATACTACCTTTGTTTCCATGCCACAGTGGCAGCCTGAGTGCTCCGGCCAACCGTCAGGAGCAACTTTATCAGAGTACAGAGACCCTCTGACTCAGTAAAGACTGTCAGCACACAAGCCAGCAGGTAGGAGAGTGACATCTGGAAAATGTAGGAAGAAAAACTCCAGTGAAAGTACCCAGGGGAATTTTCAAAGCAGACATAAAGTATTTGTTTAACTAAGCAAAGAATCTTATTAGCCATTTTCCAAGTTTTATTCCCAAGTTTCGTCAGCATCATTTACCACAAAGAATAAGTTGTGTATAAGCAAAAACTAAAAAGAGCTGCTGTGTTCAGGAGATTGGGCTGAAAAGTATCAAAGATCTAGATTTTTATCAAATCCATAAAAGAATTTTAAAAAGCAGTCATGACATAAATGGCAGCTCCTGTAACTTCTGCAAGTGGCACCTTTTTCAGAAATTGCCTCTGTTCAGTTTCCCTCCTTAGGAGCCTCATCAAAATTCACCAAATCTGGAACTCCATCCTCCTCCTCCTCCTCTATAGCAGCTGCAAGTGGTGCTCTTCCATCCACAGAGTGGGCAAAGCTTCAGCCAGTCTGCTTTCTCTAGTCAGACTGTGTAGCTGGAGTTTTCCTGCCTGGCCCACAGGACAAATCTCTCTCACCCGCCAGGCCCATAGACGCTCAGACCCAACCAAGTAAACACACAGAAACTTATATTGCTTACAAACTGTATGGCTGTGGCAGGCTTCTTGCTATCTAGTTCTTCTATCTTAAATTAACCCATTTCTGTTAGTCTATAAGTTGCCACGTGGCTCGTGGCTTACCAGTACCTTACATCTCGCTTGTCATGGCGGCAGCTGGCAGTATCTCCCTTACCCAGCCTTCCACCTCTCAGAATTCTCTTCTCTCTTGTCCCGCCTATACTTCCTGCCTGGCTACTAGCCAGTCAGCATTGTATTTATACAGAGCGATATCCACAGCAAGACTGTCTTCCCCTAGCCGGTGTGAGATGCAGGAAGTATTTCTAGTTAGCTGCTTTATCTCAGCGTGCCCTGTAATGGTGAAGGTGTTTGCTGCCAGAGACTCCTGAGCTTTAGGGCTGTTAAAATGGGTCACCATTCCTTGGTTTGTAAACATGTTCACCTCCTTAATACCATCAATATTGTTCACCCCTAACTTCTTTAAGAACTGCAGGTTTTTAATCATCTGGTGTAGCTGTTCCGTGAACCACCTTCCTCCTGTGAGTGGTTCCTTTCCTACCAATGCCATTTTATGTCATGACTGCTTTTTAAAATTATTTTATGGATCTGATAAAAATCTAGACCTGTAGTAACCCAGGAGGCCTTGGCGGGTTGGGCCAAGGTGCCCCGTGGGTGAGGGAGACACGCTAGGCAGATATGGTGGCAGGCAGCAGCGTGGAATGGTGGAAAGTTACACCAGGCAGACACGTACACGTGTAAAGTTTATTGGGAAAGGGAGAACGGACTGGAGGGAAGGAGAAAGAGGAGGGGAGAGACAGGAGGTGCACACCTCGTGGGAATGGGGGGAATTGTTTTCTCTTAAAGAGGACATCATGGAAGATGACATCAGAACCCTGAATGGCTCCTAACACCCTAAATGTTTGTGAGAAGGGAAGTTCTTCAAGACAATGAGAAGTGCTACCAGGTAGAACTTATCCCTTCACAAAGAGCACTGGACATGGACTTGTCACCTACACTCAGTTTACAAACTGTCCAGCAAAGAAGAGCTTTAGAAAGCCCAAAGCAGCGTCCACAAGCAGCCACCAGACATCATCCTACATCTGCTGTCTCAAGAGATGTATGGGCACAAACCAAACCAGGAGCTGGCAAATCACAACCCACCATTTCTAGTTTTAAAAATCCAGAATACTTTATATGAAATACTTAGCTTACATAGACACTTTTAGAATCAGCTTACCATTAAAGGGGGGGGGTAAGTTTAAGAGGGTACCTTTGGGGAAGGATGGTCTGTGGTGTGTGGCGGTTGTGTTTTATAGCGAGTTCTTCATTTACTGCGGTGTGTTCCTCTTGGTACTTAAAATATTAGTGTCTGTCTTATGCTCACAAAAGGCTTTACAGTTTTCCTTTGTGATGAGCCTCCTGAGGTGTAAGACTAGAGGAAGGGAAGAATTTATGGACTTGGAGGCAGAGTCAGGAAGACTGTGAGTTCTGATGCCAACCTGGGCTACATAGCAAGCCCTGGTGAGAAGGGAACGATACAGAAAAGATGACAAGGGAAAGAAGGAAGGACGAAGGGAGGTCAATCCCCGTGGAGATGGGAATAGTTGTTTGCAATCTTCTAATTATGAAATAAATGAAGAGGCCTAAGGAAAGTATTCTAGGTACATGTCTTCTGGGAAATGTCCAGCTCAACTTAGAGAACAGGTTGTATATGAATGTTGACAGCTTCCCCGTAGTTAATACAGTACACCGATGAAGTTACTTTTGCTCCTGCTGCTGTTGGCAGCTTATCAGCCAATCTTTCCATGCCTACAATAAAGGAATGACTCATAGCATTGCTTGACCCCAAGGGAACGCCATGTCTTCCTCAGAAGTTGATTTAGTTTGGGGTCATATTCTTTCTTCCACTCCCTACCGAGGACCCTAGTTTATTGAGATGAACAGGAACAGAGGTGAGTGTTTTTCAGGATGTTGCCTTGTGGTTTATATGATCTCAATATCAAAACAACAGAACATTCCAGGGCAGAGCTCTGCAGCCATTTCATCTCTCTAGCACAGTGTGTGCTTGGCTAAACCCAGGACACATGTTTACAAATCATGCTTCTGTTGTATTTTTGACAACTTCTATTTCCAAAGAACTTCATTTTCAAGTGTGAAAGACAAGCTTGACCTCAACTTGGTAATGCTAGGAGCAATTTGTTCTCAAGCCACAGTCCAGAGTTAGTGCAGAAAATATTGAAATCTAGACTAAGAACATGGAAAACTGACTTGTCACTGAAATTGATAGTATACCTCTGTAGGTCTCTGTTGAGCAATTTCTTTCCCTGCATAATTTCTGACCTCTATACTTTGGGGTTCTATAACAGCAAAAGCAATTTCATAAGCAGATTAGCTAGTACACAATGTGTATTGCCTTCCTCACTATTGTTAGGATTCTACCACTCCTCCAGCTGCATGACCACACATGCGCAGTTCAATAACTAAATAAGGGGTCTTACATCTTATGTCATCCATGCGCTCCATGATTATGTAATGTGCGTGGTGCGGACATGCAAGCATGATGTAGTTCCATAAGCCCACATGCACATGTGCAGGTAAATCCTTAAAAAGCCGGTCACAGACCCTCCCCTCTTCTCTTCTGCTCTCTTCTCCTCCCCTTCTGCACAGGCCTGGTTACTCTCTTCTGTCCCCTCCTCCTAATAAAGTTCTGGTACTGGGGTTTGTCAGACCTTGTGGCCTTTCTCACACGGTAACAGCACTGATTATTATTATGACCAACATCGGTGCTGTGACGAAGCAGGCTCTCCCAGCGCTCTACGTCCAGACCCTGTACCAAGGTTTATTGGATCGACCGGCCTTTTTCATTTGCCCAGCCTCCAGGACTGCACAACACACTGGCTACCTAGATTGGTGAGTTTTCCCTTTTTGATCCCTCGCCATTTCCCACGACTGTAGCCTGAGATATATTTCTCGCGTCTGACCCCCGGGTGTTCCTCAGGCAGTTGTACCACGACTTGTTCTCTCTTGACAAAATATTGAACGCTGTCTGGACTCCTAAGGAGTCCTCCGGTACGTATGCCCCCCAGCCCTTGCCCCTCCCTTGACGGAGTGTGGGGTAACTTGTGCTGTTCATTTATACTGGTCCACAGATTACCTACCCTCGGGGACACCAGGATGGGAGTCTTGGATCCTGTTTGTTATTTTAATTTTAATTTTTATTTTCTCTTGGCTGCAGTCATGGAACATAAAGGCTTCCTCTTGGTCCCACTCCTCCTCTGAGAAATGCCTTAAATATCCCCAGATACCAGTAAATATGGCCACATTATGGCTGCTTGAACTCCAATATTTCACGGACATTTTCTAACTTCTGCCAGAGAACGGGCAAATGAAAAGAGTTACCTTATCCCCACACTTTCACCTAAGCTCTGAGCACTCCCTTTCTGAGTCTTTCTCTCCTGCCCACGGACAACCTGAACCCGAGGAATCTCTGACTCCAAAGAACCTCCGCCTATCTGACCTCCGCTCTGCTCTCCGCATCAGGCCGTTCTAACTGCCCAACTCTGGCTCCCACTTACTCTCTTACCGTCGCTCTCAGCCACCCTGAGAAGCACAGACAGGTCTGGAAGCAGGCTAGGACGCATGAAAACGAGTTTCCGATCAGGACCCACATTGGGATCCTAATAACCCAGATGGCTCTCTAGCCAGAGATCAGTTTACAGCCTGCCTCCTGGCTGTCCTCAAACCAGCAAACTATCAAAAAAAATTTAATTCGAGATACAGAATTATCTTTTGTGTCCCAGAGCTTACCTTAAACCTCAGCAAAGTCATAAGAAAACTTTCTAAGCTAAACTCAGACTCTCGTCTTGGGGTTGGCTGTCGGGATAATCTGCTTTCTCTTCACTGAGGACAGGGCTGTCCACAGATAGGTCAGCAGCTGTCTGGAGCAGTGATTCATTCTGCTTTCATTGGAGTGTAACGTTAAACCACCATAGTCAGGCATAGACAACCTAAGTATACAACAAGTGTGTGTTAAATACTAGTGACAAAATAGAATTTCAGCTATAATCTGGCCAGCTACCTTCCCAGATCAACTGCTGAGTCATAATGAGTGCTTTGAATGATTCCTGCATCTGTTACCAGGCAACTCAGCATCAGTTAACACCTGGAGGATTGATTCTGAACAAAGAGTATGTGTGGTGTTTCCATAGAGGATATTGGATATTGCTGAGTAATTTCTTTGCCTGGATAATGTTTATCTTTGGGCTTTTAGTAAGAGCAGAAGCAGTTTCACAACTAGATTGGCCAGTAGCTAGACAAAAGTATATTACATTCTTCACCCATAGTTAAGAACACAAAATTGATGATGGTGATGGTGACAACATGATCATCTTTGCTGAGTTTGGTGATAATTCTCATGACTCACATTACTCAATGACCTACTCTCACAGAAATTTAACAGCATATAAGCAAAAAGTAACATGTTTGCGCATTCACAAACATACCCACACATTTGTGAGCATCACTCTAACTTTCTTGCCCCATCAGTAATGTTTAAGAGAGGTTTTAGTAGTTCCATTGGTCCTTTTGTGATGGTGGTTGGTTCTGGTGATGGAACCCAGAGCCTCCCATGTGCTCAGAGAGCAGCCTACCAGCGAGCCACACCCTTGGCCTTCCTTAAAATGCTATCAATCACTCTAACAGATAGGCACCATTATCCCTGTTTTACAGTCCATATGGAACAGAATAATAAAGCTGCCCTGAGTGCCACACTCTGAGAGCTGACAGAGAAAGCAAACACCCAGAGGGATAGTACAAATGCACCAGGTCTGCTTATGAAGCCTCCTTGCTCTGTCTCCTGCCCCTTTTGGGTCAAACACGTGGGATATCTCTCTGCACAGACTTCACTCACACACAGCTCCTCTTCTTTTTCTTTCCACGTGCTCTTCTGCATATTGCTTCAGAAAACAGCACTAGAGTCTGTTTGAAAATTTTCCTCAATAATAATAATGGCTAAGCGTAGGTTTACTGTGTGGCATCTTTAAAAGCAAAAGTCCAAAACAGACTCCACAAACCACATGTGTTAAAGACACTTAAGATACTGTTGCTGCAGGACCTAGGTGCCCACGAGGAAACGGCAGACATGGTGGTGGCGTACAGTACCTGACTGGATTGAGAGTTACCTAGAAAATAATAAAGCATTCTTCCAGGTGTGCCTGTGAGGATGTTCCCAAAAATAATTGGCATGTGATCAATGAGTGTGGAAGACCCACTCTGAACATGGATGGTATGGTCTGAGGAACTGAATGGATCCCAAAGCAGAACAATTGTTTCTTATTTCCATGTTGCTGTGACCAAGTATCTGACAGCAACTTGGGAGGAGGGGGTGTTAACCTACAAACAGCCATGCCACTTTTGCATCATGAGGCACATCTTGTCTGGAACATCAGTATTGTAGCTTGCAAGGTCCACAGCTGGGCAAGGCTGATGGTGAACTTTTACCCCCAGTAACCTGTATAGCACCTCTGGTGCATGAATGCTAGTCAACAGGGAGCACACTTCTAGCTCAGTCCCAGCTTGCTTTCTCTATGCCCTGAGCATGTGATGTCTTCAGCAAAAGGGGCTTGTCATTTAGTTCTAGGAGGTGGCCAAGAGCAATGTCAACAGCCTCTATCGTTCTGGCAGTTTCTGAGAGCTTCCTGGCCACAGCTGCCTCCAGGATTTTCATTTAAAACTATCTGTGGCTTCTGAGAGCATCATTGTCCACCTATGCAGGGGACCACCATCTAGACTCTTCTTTCGTTAGCTTATGAAGCACTGGACTTCTACACAGCTTCTGTATCTATTCTAGGATCTGGCTGACCCTCCCCACAGTCCTTCCCTTTCCCATTCTCTCTCTTCCCATCCCTGTTCAACTTTACCAGCCCAAGTGTTCTCTTCCACTTCCATATCATTTGCTACACAACATTTTAAATTTTAACTGATACATAAAAGCATGAAAAGTATGCACATCAGTGGGGTTCTGTGTATTATTTTGAAACATGTATACTCTAAATTCCAAGTACTTATCACCCATTTCACCCCAGAATTATTCTGAAAAATCCTAGATACCACTTAGTCATTAAATTTTTCTATGTCTGTTACTATAAGGTTTGAACGAGATGTCCTCCATATTCTTGTGTATCTGAACATCAGTGAGTGGCTTTGCGGGGAGGCTTGGGACCTTGAGGGAGTTAGTGTGCACTGGGGGCAAGACTTGAGGTTCAAAAAAGATGTGCCATTTGGAGTTTGCTCTCTCTGCTTCCTATTTGAGGTTCAAACTGTGAGCTCTCAGCGATTCCTGCTATAAGCAACAGACCAGAGAAACTTCCACACTAGACCACTCTATGGACAGAAAGAAAGATTTATTGGGGATCAAACTGTCAATGCCATTGGGGGGCAGCAGAGAGAAGAGCAAATGGCAGAAAAGCAAGCACATTTTCTAGGACAGAAGGGTGGGGATCTGAGCTGATAGGTTGTTCAGACTTGCTGAGAACTAGGTGCCCTTGCCCAAGGTAGTTGACCTTTGGGGGAAGGTTAAGGGAGGTTCCTTGTAAACAGGAACCCTCCATAGGCAATCAACTCTTCTGGTATTCAGAAACCCACCTTTAGGCCTGTTTTACCTAATAACAATCCTTCTGTTTACCTAGCCAAAGTCCTTTTGTTTAGGACAAAGTCACCAGCACCGAGTGGTGGATGGAGGGGTCTGTACCTAACACCTGCCACCACCACAGGTGCCTGCCACACTCATCCTCTGTAGTGGTGGTACACCCTCCAGAACCATAAGTTCCAAATAAACCCTTCTGTCTAAAGTCACCTTGGTTATGGTGCTTTTGTGTGTGTGCAGAGGCTCAAAGCCAAGGCAGCACCTTTTGATGGAGCTGTAAGCACAAGCCCTAGCCTGACCACTTGACAGGAGGTGCTCAATGGTAGACAGCCAAGAAGAGATCTAAGTTCGTCTTGGCCTGAGGTAGAAGGATGGCTGAAATTAAGTAGGAGAGAAGTTGTCCAAAGAGTTTACCTGCAAAAAAAAATGAATCAGGCATTTGGCTTTCTGTCTAGGGTTTGCCTATGTGGGGAGAAGGTGAGTCGTCACCCAGAAATGATCTGTGTGTCCAGCAAGGACAGGGTGACCCTTGCCTCACAGTCTGGTGGACTAGCCAAGTCCCCAAAGCAGCTGCTTCTTCTGAGCTATTCCACGGTGCACATAGGATCACAGTTGCAGTGTGTGTGGAAGATCAGTCATGGGAACAAATTGAGTTGTAAATTACATCACCTTCAGATTTCATTTTGTAAATCAGTATTTAAACACTAAGTGATTATGAAAAGATATCAGTTCTTCCTTAACATCATCAACTTTCCAGGCAGTATCCTGATTTTTCCCTTACCATGTGTCCCTTTTTCCCCAGGTGGTCTGTTTGAACCGAACACTGTCCGAACACTGTGACTGATGGAGATGCTGCCTCAAAGTTCTCAGTTAGTGGCTTTGCTCTATCTCTCTCCCCTATTTTCCTTGTGAATGCTGTTGTCATTGTTAAAGGAACCATTTTTGTTGTATAATTTCTCATAGAACACTTCCGTCTAGGGCAGCAGTTCATAACCTGTGGATCATGACCCCTTTAGGGGTCTCATATCAGATACCCTACATATCAGATATTTACATTATAATTCATAATAGGAGCAAAATTACAGTTATGAAGTAGCAATGAAAGAACTTTATGATTGGGAGTCACACAACACGAGGAGCTGTACTAAAGGGCCGCTGTGTTAGGAAGGCCGAGAACCTCTGCCACAGGAGTTCTCTGGATGATGCTGCACAGCAGGGTGACCATAGACACCAAGCCAGGAGAGAGGCACTAACTTTACACCACAAAGAAAAGGCTTCATGACAGAAAGGCCTGCCACAAGCCTTACACAAAATACAAATGTGTAAAAAAATTACATGGTACCCCAATTAATATATATAATCTCTTGGTTTTGTTTCCATTAAAAATGAATTTAAAAGGAGTTGTATAGAATTATATATCCATGTGGTCTTAAAGCTGAAGCTTGCAAATGAGTGTGTGTTTAAAGAAAGCCACTTCCAGTCCTTTTCCCACGCAGCTCCCTGAGAGGGAGACTATGGGGCTGAGGAGGTAACTCACTGTCTAGGCCTGTTCCATGGCACTGAGGGGCTGAGGAGGTAACTCAGGTTGTAGAGCCTGCCTGGCATGCACAAAGCCCAGGATCCCAGCACTTACAAACTGAGCAGAGCAGTGCACATCTGTAATCCTAGCACCAGAAGTACAGGCAGGAGGATCAGAAGTTCAGGGTCATCCTCAGTCCTCAGCTACAAAGTAAGTTTGAGTCCAACCTGGACTACATGAGACCTTGTCTCAAAAAAATAAAAAAGTGTCTTCGAGCACATTGTGTCTTCTGTCTACATTCTGAATAATTTTAAGTGTATGATGTACTTGTAAGTTTCTCTGGTACTGCCCAGCCCCACAGCCCCACAGTCCCACAGCTGCTTATAAAAAAACCACTCAGAGGCTTAATATTAGTTGCAAATTATATGGTCTATGGCTCAGGCTTCTTACTAGCTAGCTCTTATAACTCAACCCATATCTATTAATCTATGTATCACCACGTGTTCATGGCTTTACCTGTGCCCCATTAGATGTTGCTCCTTGGACAGCTTTGGCGTCTACCCCACTCTCTTTTCCCCTCTCACTGTCTCCATCCTGCCCTGCCATAGGCCAGTGCAGCTTTATTTGTTAGCCAATGGGAGCAGCACACATTCAGCAGCATCCAGAAAGAGATCCCACGGCAGTGTGATAACTGAGAAGCTAAGGGACCCTATTTTTATGCCATGTCCTGGGTTTGGTTTCAAAGAAGCAAAGCGTGAGATAAGGATTCTTTTCTCTTGAAAGAAGTATTTGGGAAGAAAGTAAACTAGGAGAAGATGGGAAGGGGAGAGAAGGGGAGGAGGGGTGGAGAAAAGCGGGGAGGGGAGGGAGTAAAGGGGAGGAGAGGGAAGGGGAGGGCAGGAGAGGGGAGGGGAGGAGGTGTGGAGGCAGGAGAGGCAGTGGGGAAGCTAAACAGGGAAGCGATTCCCAAGGACCACAGGTCTCTACAGATTGGCGCCTCTGACAACTGAACTGTACAGACAGAGTCGAGCTCATCTGAGGCAGAGTATGGTGTCCCTCACTGCAGTCACTGGTGAGTCTGTGCAGGTAGGGACAGAAAGCAGGGCCAAGTGCCTGGGTCTGGGAAAGTGAACTGTCAGCAGCCACCCATCAGCACCTGTCGCAGGTGACCCAGGAAGGCACCCAAAGCATCACTGCTCTTCTAAATGAATCCGAACAATGGAAAGGGGCCAGGGGCGACCCTTCCCTGAGGAGGAGTCCACACCTAGGTTTGGGTATGTTTTACTTTCTGTGACTCTCCCCTGAGCCAGGATACAGAAATCTGGGGACTTAAGGAAGTGGAAAATAGGGTCAGTTGACAGCCTGAGCCAAGCCAAAGCTCGTCTCCACCCTCTCCAAAAGATGTTTTAAAAAGCACTAAAGCAAATTTAACTCTGCAAATGTATTTCAAAAGGTTGCATGTTGACTGTGGAAGGGAAATTGAGCTACAGCACAAGTTTGAAGTGTTATGTGAAATTGCAGTAACTGCCCATTAACTAAAAAAATATTCACTCGCCCCATCTCAACTGCCCTTGCTTTCCCAATAGAGCTGGAATGTGCAGGCCAGGGCTGCTCACTGCTCTCCTGCCTACCACCACTGCAGCCTGGACCATCTCCAGCTAGGCCTTTCCAATGAGTCTTTACAGTCTTCCTCTATTTAGGTAAATACAGCGTAGGGTGTTGATAGATAGTCTGGGTGAGCAACAATGTGTGTATGGAGGTTGGAGGTGTCACCACTGGGCATTGTTTTTTTCTGTAATCCTCAGCTGTGCTTCAGTTTGCAGAAGAACCAGGAAGTGAAAGGCAGCTTCCACCACACTCCTGGGTTCCCTGGCCGAGCTACAAATTAAATTCACATAAAACCAAATTTACAAGAGAAAAACAAACAAAGTGAAAGGCTCAGTAAGGGTCAGGTTAAAGCTAATGGCTTCCACAGCACCCTGCCTGCCCCAGAGGAAGGAGTGGAGCTTGGGCTGCCTGAGGAGACAGTCGGGACAGTTGCTCCGAGGGGGGGGGGGGCTGAAGGGGGCCCTGCTGTGCAGATAAAGCCCTTCAGGCAGGGTGGTTGTTTAGAGCAGCTCCCAGAAGAGGAGGTAGCTGTCCATCTGAGTATGGTGTCAGCCTCCAGTTTCTCCCTCCTGGTACCCTAGTTGATGAAGGTCCTAGGAGGGAGTTCAAGATAACTTTTTTAGAGGATCAGTCTCCAGGCAGGTGGGAGGGTCTCAGGGGAAGCTGCTGCCTGGATCCTACCCACTGACCTTCAAAGGAACCCATGAACTGAAGGATCTGGGGTGGCAGCACCTCAACTCCTTCAACAATTTTTTTTTTAAGTTTTTTTTTTTTTTTTTTTTTAGTTTTTTTTCCGAGACAGGATTTCTCTGTGTAGCCCTGGTTGCTTTCCTGGAGCTCACTTTGTAGACCAGGATGGCCTTGAACTCACAAAGATCCATTGGCCTCTGCCTCCTAAGTGCTGGGATTAAAGGCGTGCGCCACCACTGCCTGGCTATCAACATTTTAATAGATTTGAACACTTAGTCATTAGGGAATGGCATTACTTAAGAAGGATTAGGGGGTGTGGCCTTGTTGGAGGAAGTGTGTCACTGGGGGTGGGCTCTGGGGTTTTAAAAGCCCAAGCTAGGCCCAGTGGCTCTCTCTTCCTCCTGCCTGCTGATCCAGATGTAGAGCTCCCAATTTCTCCAGCACTGTGTCTATCTGTGTATGCACCATGCTCCCCACCATCATGACAATGAACCAAACCTCTGAATCAGAAAGCAAGTCCCAATTAAATACTTTCCTTATAAGAGCCATGGTCATGGCGACTCTTCACAGTAATAGAACACTAAGACCACTATTATTATTATAATTATTACTATTATTATATTTGATTGTTTTGTGTTCTTGTTTGTTTTTTGAAACAGGGTTTCACTATATAGACCAAGGTGACCTTGAACTCATAGAGATCCACCTGCCTCTGCCTCCCAAGTGCTAGGATTAAAGGTGTACACAATTACACCCAGCTTCCTTTAACATTTTAAATTGGGGGAAATTACCTCTTGATAGCCTCCTCTTCTGGTCGATTTAAGACAACTTATTTAATAGTAAACTCCTGATACTTTATTTCCTTATATTTTAAAAAACATTTTCCACCTTTGAGACAGGATTTCTTGTAGCTCAGGCTGACCTCAAACTAGCTATGTAGTTGAGGATGACCTTGAACTCTTGAACCTCCTAACTCCACCTCCACAGTGCTAGGATTGCAGATTTCTGCCACCACAACTGGCTTTTAAAACATTTATTAATATTATTATTATTATTATTATTATTATCATCATCATCATCATCATCATCATTATCATCATCATCACCATCATCACCATCATCATCCTCAATTACTATTATTTGTGTGTGATGTATATATGAAGCATGCACATGCCATGATGCCTACATAAAGTTCAGAGAACAAATCTATACTATTCTCTCCTTCCATCTTTGCATGGGTTCTGGGGATTAAACTCAGATCAGTATGCTTTTGTGGCAAGCTCCTTTACTACTGAGCTATGTTGTTGACCTCACATCTGGATTTTTTGATAACTGTCTTAGAGTTCCCATTGCTGTGAAGAGACACTATGACCACAGCAATTCTTATAAAGGAAAACATTTAATTGGGGCTGGTTTACAGTTCAGAAGTTTAGTCCATTATCATCATGGCTGGAAGTATGACAGCATGCACGCAGACATGATGCTGGAGAAGGAGCTGAGAATTCTACATCTGGATCTACAGGCAACAAAAAGTGAACTGTGGACTGGACACACCTGGAACATATGAGGCCTCAAAGCCCATCCCCTCAGTGACACACTTTCTCCAACAAGGCCACACCTCCTAATAATGCCATTTCCTATGGGACAAAAGTGTTCAAACCACCACAATAACTGATTTAAAAGTTTTTCCCATAACAATATGGTGATTCCTTAAAAAAAATAAAAACCGCTGTGACTATTGGCTCCAGCTTGCCCCATTTGTGGGTAGACATCCAAAGAGTAAATCAGTTTATCAAAGAGATACTTATTTGTCCAGGTCCATTGTCTTTCTACTCATAAAAGCAAAAAATGTGGAATCAAGCTCGATGTCCACAGTTGCATAAAGAAAATGTGCCATATGTATACACGGAACATGGTTGAGCAACAGAAAAGAACACACATGTTGAAACAGCACACTGTACTCCTGAAATATGCTTGTTAAATTGTTGAAGTTTAAGAAGATGGTATCCAGGCGTGGTGGCACATGCTTGTAGTCCTAGCACTTGGGAGGCAGAAGCAAGAAGATAAGGAGGTCAAAGCCAACCTCGGCTACATAGCAAGTTTGAGACCAGCCTGGGCAAATGAGACCCTGCCTCAAACAAGAGTTTAAGGTAATAGTAGTGTTAGCCAACCTGACTCAATCATTGGACACACATATGGACTTATCACACAACACTCAGAAAACAATTTAAATATTTGGGGAGAACCAAGATGGCTCAGGGGGAAAAGCACCAAGTCTGGTGGTCTAATTTTAATCCCCAGAGCCACGTGATAGAAAGAGAGAGCCAACTCCCACAGGTTGTTCTCTCTTCCTCTATATGTATTCTCTCTCTGTCTCTCTGTCTCTCTGTCTCTGTCTCTCTGTCTCTGTCTCTGTCTCTCTCTCTCTCTCTCTCTCTCTCTCTCTCTCACACACACACACACACACACACACACACACACACTCATGCATGTAAAAGAAATGCCTAAAACTTAAGAATAATTGTTTAAGTATTTCAGAGGGCTAGGGAAATAGCTCTGAGAGGAAGAGTGTTCCCTGTGCAAGTCTGAAGTTCTGAGTTCAAATCCCCAGCACCAATGTAAGAAGCCTGTTGTTACCTCTCAGGTGTTGTAGCCCCAATACTCAAAGGAATAAGGACTCTTTTGGCCTCTATGAGCATGTGTGTGTGCACGTACCCAAACATACATGTGCACATACACCGTACATACACACATAAAAGTATTATTTATTTATTTATTTATTTTGGTTTTTCGAGACAGGGTTTCTCTGTGTAGCTTTGCACCTTTCCTGGATCTCGCTCTGTAGACCAGGCTGGCCTGGAACTCACAAAGATCCGCCTGGCTCTGCCTCCCAAGTGCTGGGATTAAAGGCGTGCGCCACCACCGCCCCGCAGAAGTATTTTTAAAGGTAAAGTTACGTTTCTAAAAGATTGAGGAATACTACAGATGTGTAACTTTTATGTTAAACCTAAGAAGCTGGAGAGAAAGCTCAACAGTTAAGAAATACAAGCAGCTCCCAGGTGGTTTCGCTCACATTCCTATAATTCCAGATCCAGATCCAACACCCTCTTCTGGACTTCAGGCACCTGCACACAGCATGAGCATACACACATACATACACATATATAACAAAAACTAAAATAAACTTGTTTTAAAAAATCTTAAAACAAAACTGTAATAAGTGCTTCACTTTAAGTGATAAAAATTAAATTTAAAAGTCCTCCCCACAGATGGCAACATGGAAGATCAGAATGGTCGATTTGGAGAGAGAGGGAGAGCAATGAAAGAGATATCTTGATAGAGGGAGCCATTATAGGATTAGGAAGAAACTTGGTACTAGGGAAATTCCCAGGAATCTGCAAGGATGACCCTAGATCAGACTACTAGCAATAGTGGAGAGGGTGCCTGAACTGGCCTTCTTCTGTAATCAGATTGATGACTACCCTAATTGTCATCATGGAACCTACATCCAGTAACTGATGGAAGCAGACACAGAGATTCACAGTCAAGCATTGGTCCAAGCTCTAGGAATCCTGTTGAAGAGAGGGAAGAGTTATTATATAAGCACGGGGGTAGGGAGTCGTGTCAAGATCATGGCAGAAAAACCCACAGAGAGCTGACCAGAGCTCAGGACTCTAGACCGACAGCTAAGGAGCCTGGATGGGACCGACCTAGGCCCTCTGCATGTGTGTGACAGTTGTGTAGCTTGATCTGTTTGTGGGGCCCCTAGCAGTGGATCCAGGATCTGTCCCTGGAGCATGAGCTGGCTTTCTGGAACCTACTCCCTATGGTGGGATGCCTTACTCAGCAGTGGAGAGGAGCTTGGTCCTGCCTCAACTTGATGTGTCAAGTATTGTTGACTCCCATGGGTGGCCTCACCCTTTCAGAGAGTGGATGGGGTGTAGAAAGGAGAGGGGAGGGACCAAAGAAGAGGAGAGAGGGGAAACTGGTTGCGATGTAAAATTTTTAAAAAGGAAAAGAGACTCCTCCCTACAACATTGTTTACATGTGTGTTTGTGTGCTTATAGCTAAATGTCTACATTTTTGATTATCTGTAATTTTGGACAGTTCTATGCACATTTCTGTGTGTTTGCAATGCATTGTAAATGTATTCCCCACTCTGGTCCCCTCCTGGTCTTAGGGTCCCCTCTCTCTTCCAAGCCCACCTCTTACTTGCATGCCATTTTCATACCTCAGCCGTATGCTACATTATTGTTTTTCTTCACACACCCTTCGTAAGTTTCTGATCCTTCCTCTGCACACTCCAGTCTGTCCTCCATGCCAGTGACCAGCGGCCTATCCACAGTAAATACACCTAATTAACTAAGCCGACTGTTTGCTGTTCCTGTTTGGAAGAATGAGAACGGGGGCGTACAGCTCTTATCTTGGGGGAGGGTTGTGTGGTATCGGCGAAGTCAGGTTCTTTGTAGTACATTTTCATTGCAGCTTCTTCTGAATAGAGCCAAACGCCAGCTGCCTCCATGGCCCTCGGGCTGGGCCTGGCCTTCTCATTCCCCTTCTGGCCCAGACCAGCAACAGCTCCCACACCACACCTAACCCGGCCCTGGCGACCTCAGCACTGCTGAACCGAAGGCAGGAAATAGAGGCTGAGGGGCTGTCTCAGGAGCCTCAGACTCTCCTCAGCCAGGGCCAGCCATGGTCTCTGGTTTCTATCTGGTCATTCTTGGGCCAGGTGTACAGTGACTGGTTCAAGTCTTTCGTTGATGAAGAGAAGAGAGATGTTTCTATGTGGCCTTTAAGTGAACATTTCTCCCTGTCAATTACTAAGACGTTCAACATGGATACTTGGTGAGATGTTTCTACCATTTGCCTATAACTATATTGCTTGTTATTTTCAAATATTTATCTCCATTAAGAGTGTCTATAACATTGTTCTTTGCAAAGGAAATGTATCAAAATTAGTCACAAACAATGAATCTATCCAACCTAGAAATCGCCCAGAGGTGTTGCATGGACAAAGACAAGAAGGGCACCTGCATGGAAATGTGTCTGGGCAGATATATAGGGTAAGAAATCATTCTGATCATTTATGTCTAAAAACCAGTAAAAGCAGGATTACAAACCACAGGCAAAAAGGGACTTGACAGATGGCGTTAGAAACATTACCATCCCCGTTAGAACAGCTTGCCAAGACTTGGAGAAACACTGTGCTGAACTGCCGCTAATGTAGAGAAAGTTGGGATGTCCACACAGGAAGACGCTGTCTACATCCTTCTGTGACATCAGGTAGTGAGGGAAACAAAGGGGTCGCACTATATTAAGCATCCCAGGAAGCTGAGGTTCAAAGGCCAGGCCTTGTGCTCTCTGCTTCTTCTCAGTGTGGAAAAACAACTTCCTTTTCCTCCTTCCCATTCTATACCTTTGTTTTCATGCCTTTCTTCTCCATGTGGCTTCCTCCCACTTTCTAATTTTTTTAAAAATGTAATCCAACAAAAGAACCCAGGCTGGACTCAAACCTGAAATCTAAGATTACTGCTGTGTACCACCACACTCAGTTTAGAAAGTCTGTTTCCCTTCTGGAAATGAAATCAGGACTGTTACTGTCCCACCAAGAGAAATTGAGTTAGCAGAGGAGGACCATGACAGAAACAGTCTATTACATCAGTGAGGTGAGAAGATTTAGCAGGATTTTGGGGGAACCTCTTTCTACTGATTTCCGTAGTGGCTGGGACACTTCACAGTCCCATCAGCAGCCTATAAAGATTTCCTTTTGTTTAAAAAATTCAGCAAGTAAGTAGTTTAGACCTGCTGTGTGCAGACCAGCGTAACATCTACGAGGCAGTGAGCTCTGGCATGAAAAAGAAGTCACGGTGTGAGACAGATGGGGAGAGCCTGGGAGAGCAGACAGGAGAGAGACAGTCCTCCAAAGTCCACCAGATGGGTTAAGAAAAACGTAAATGGTTTTTATGCATCATGGGGCTCAACCAACCTCCTTTTGTAGATTTGTTATTCTCTTCCTAAAATTCTCTTGTTCAAGACCCTCTGTATTATCATCACAGACGCACTCACAGAGCAGGGCGTCAGTCACTTGTCTTATTGCCATGAGAAAACACCTCGCAAAATCAGCTGGGGTTTGGGGGGTTGACAAAAGCAGAAGGGTAGTTTTGGCTCACAGTTTGGGCTGCAATCTGTCATATGGAGAAGGCACGGGAGCAGGTTTAGAGGCAGCTGGCCACAGTGTGTCTCATGCTGTCAGGGGACACAGAGAGGAGGGTATCGTGCTCAGCTGGCTCTTGCTTTTGTTTTCAGACTGGGACTCCACCCTGCAGGAAGGTGCCACCCAGGCTCAGGGTGTCTTACAGATGAATAGTTCTTGAAGCCTCCTCATTGACATGCCCAGAGATAGGTTTCCATGGTGATCCTACGTCTTGTCAAGTTGACCATGAGTGTTCATCGTTACCAGTCGAATGGACTGTCCTGATTGTTGCAGTGTTGCCCCCAGAATGGACACAACTGCTGAGCACTTCCCCCTGATCTCTGAAAGAGTTTTTATATGTTTTTATCTTCAAGTGTGTGCTATGACGTATATGTTCATGTGTGCAAAAAAAATATGGGTTCACGTGTGCCATGCGTGTCAAGGTCAGAGGCCAACCTCAGGTATCCATGCTCATCTTGCATTTGGTTTGACAGAGTGTCTTGTTCACTGGCTGTGTACACCAACTTAGCTGGCCCACCAGCTCCCAAGGACTCTTGGTCTTCTCTTCCTACCTCACTGTAGGAGAGCTGGGATTACAAACATGTGCCCAACAATGCATGGGTGCTGGGGATACAAATGCAGGCCCTTAGGCTTCTCTACTTTACCCATTGAGCCGTCTCCCCAGCTCATCAGTGAGTTTTTGATAAAGCTTTAACCCTGAGAGGGCGGTTTGTACGATAAGCTGGTAAGATGCAGCATTTCTTGGGTGAGATGGGTGACATCTAGCAGAGAAGGAATGAACGTTCAGTAGGCCCTAAGAACAAGAGAGTCGTGAGCAGTGTCGAGGAGAGCAGCTTGTGACAAACCTTCACTAGAATTTAGCAGAGCAGGAAAGGGTCACCATAGACTAGTTGCCATGGTTTCCTGGGTCCACTCAACAGTCCACATGTCTGTTATCTGCTGGCAGAGAGAATGGTGTAATCGTGGTATAGAGAATAGAATAATAGTTCACTGGTTCAAAACAACAGAAAACAAGAGAGTAGTTTCCATCAGCCCTCCCAACTTGAGGCTCCTGGCTGACGCCTCCTGAGTGCTGAGGGGGTAGCTCACCAGCTCACCTGCTCCTGGCCTCACTCATCTTCCTGGGAGGGCTTCTCTGACCACCCAGGCTGTGAGCTCTGTTCTGCTTGGGAGGGAATGCCTCTGGGAACCAGTCTGTGGCCGCCTACATGGAGAGAAGAGCCTGCCCTCTCTCCTCTAACTGCTTTCCTTAGGTTTGGGGGCTGATGAGAAGCCACCAGGGGAACAGGGTTCTTACTTTGATTTTTTTTCAATCTAAGAAAAATATTCTTTTGTCTTCTCCTGCATTCTTACGGGGCTTTTCCTCTGGAAATGCAATAGGAATTCAGGCCCACAAATGGTCAGAGTCCACACCCCTTCTCTTCTGTCAGTAACTGTATCAGAGGCTCAGCCAAGAGCAACATGGCAGCAGCCAGGCCAGAAGGAGTGAAGGGGGTGTGGTGGTTTCTTAGGATGCCTAAGGTTGCTCACAGGGGCTCCTGGCTGCAGGTGAAAGTAGGTACCCAGAGAACAAAAATGCACTGAGAACAAAGCCCAGAGACCCTTTCGATGTTACAGGAAGGAGAGGAAAAAGGAGGGAGAGTATGTATTTTAAACAAAACTAAAGAAGTTGGTATGAGGAAGCCTGTGTTTAGGATTGCTGACACATTCAAATATATTTTCAATATAGAGGAGAGACTGGGTGTAAGTGGATAATATTTCTTTTCTCAACACATTCATTTTCCCTCAATCCAAGGAATGATATGCTTGCATGTAGATTTTTCCTCCTTGTATAATATGGATGACAGGTAAGGATGGATAGAATCCTTCCCTTTTATTAGACCTCTGTACCCCTGAGTGATAAATCAGCCATAGGTGAAGGAGCGTTAGCATCAAAAGGCTGAAGCCTGCAGCCTGAGCAAATCTGTGCAGAGTTGTGTGACTAGAAGATCATTTCTGCACAAAACTACTGATAGATGGAAAATAAGAATGTCTCTCTGCCCCAATTTTAATTAAAAGTCTGTTATGTCGAGTGGATGAACACACTTTTTTTTTTTTTTTTGCTTGTTTTCTGGCTTTTTGTTTTGCTTTTCAGATGTTCACCACATAGCCCCGGCTCGCCCTGAACTCATGACCCAAGCTCTGGAAGATGCATTGCAGACACGAAGCAGCACAGCCACCAAAACCTGGCTTTTGTAAACTCCTAACACAAGCCTCAGACTGACACCATTTTCAGGTTGAGCCGCTGGAGTAGAGCATCCCAGAATAGTTCTGTGACTTGCCCAGATTCACAGAGCCGTGAGGGTCCCCAACAGTCTCTCCACAGACATCAGAAGCCTTTCTGGGGCTGGAGAGACACCTCAGAGGTTCCTGAATTTGGTTCCCGGCACCCATGTCCAGTGGTCTGCAAGCATGTGGAATTCCAGTTCCAGGGGATCCAGTATCCTCTCCTGGCCCCTGGGCAACTGCACTCACATGCACATAACCAGACCCAGACCCAGAGACAAACACAGACACTGATCACAAATAAAAATAATTTTTTTTTAAAGAAGAAGCATTTCTGATTTGTCTGATTATTACCCTCAAAACAACGTTGAGGGCTGGAGAGATGGTATAGTATGTAAAGTGCTTGCATTATAAGAATGAGACCTGAGCTGAAACCCTAGAATCCACGTTAAAGATAAGCCAGGCATGCTAGCATGCATGCTTACAATCCCTGCACCAGGACTGACTGGCCAGCAACTGGCCTGCTTGGCCAGCTTCAGGACAGTAAATTCTGTCTCAAAAAATATCGGGGGGGGGGGGGCACGGGGCGCGGGGACTGGAAAGGTACCTTTATAGGTAAGAGTGCTTTCCTGAGCCTGAGCTCAAATTCCAAGAGCCCATGTAAAAAGCTGGCATGACAGTGAGTGACTGTAGCCCCAGCACTGGGGGGGGGGGGGGTGTTACAAGGATGGGGGCAACGGTGAAGACAGATGGGTCCTGGGAACTTGCTAGGCAGCAGGCCAAGCCAATGAGTTTCCTGTTCAGTGAAACACTCTCTCAAGGCAATAAGTCAGAAAGGGAATGGTAAGGAAGACACCTGGTATCCTCTGCATCATAGCATGGGTGTGAACATCCACACTCATGTGTACATAACATACACACATACATGCATGTGACACAAACCACACACACACAATAAAAGGGAAGAAATTGTCCTCAATTCCACTGAATTTCACAGTCTTTTTTTTTTTTTATTGTTTCCACACACCTTCCAGACCTTTCAGATCTACAATTCGGTCATGATACATATCATTTATTTTGCTTTAAAAAAAAAAAAAAAAACAACTATATCATTGGACTGTGGTGGTGCACACCTTTAATCCCAGCACTCAGAAGGCAGAGGCAAGCAGATCTATCTCTGTGAGTTCGAAGCCAACCTGGTCCTCAAAGAAAGTTCCAGGACAGCTAGGGCTACACAGTGAAACCCTGTCTCAAAAAAACAGGGGGGGGGGGGGGAGAAAGTATTGTTTACTATTTATAGTGGGTTAATTTCCCTGATTTTCTCCATGTTAAAAAGAAAAATCTTTTAAATATGTTGTAAAAGACCTCTATAATAATGTTATTTGAGGTACACAAAACAGAACTTTACTCCAGTTATCCAAAGAGGAAAAAGAACACATTTTAAAAGTATATTGATGAGCTGAGTTGTGGCCCACACCTTTAATTCCAGCACTCAGTAGGCAGAGGCAGGCAGATCTCTGAGTTCGAGGCCAGCCTGTTCTACAGAGTGAGTTCCAGGACAGCCAGAGCTACACAGAGAAACACTGTCTCGAAAAACAAAACAAAACAGAAAGAGTCTACCACCTTCACAGCAGGAAGCATGGCAGCAGGCAGACATGGAGTCTGAAACAGCAAGCTGAGAACTCACATCTTCAACAGAAAGGAGGAAGCCAACATAAACAGGGCATAGCAGGAGTCTTGGAGTGCTCCAAGCTGGGGTCTCAGTGACGTACTTCCTCCAGTAAGGACACATGTCCTAACCCTATCCAACAGTAGCCAACTTGTTTAATACAAAGTACAAACGTCAGAGCTTCTGCAGGCTATTCCCATTCAAACTACCGTAACAAGACTTGTTCTCCCTCTCTCTCCCTCTCCCTCTCCCTCTCTCTCTCTCTCTCCCTCTCTCTCTCTCTCTCCCTCTCTCTCTCTCTCTCTCTCTCTCTCTCTTGCTTTTTTTTTATCTCTGTCTCTCTCTCTCTGTGTCTCTTACTCTCTCTCTCTCTCTCTCTCTCTCTCTCTCTCTCACACACACACACACACACACACACACACACACACACACAAGATAGGAGAGCAGAAAGAGGACTAGAAATGGAGAAGGGGGTCAAGGGGTGGTATCAGGGGTGAATATGATCAAAACACATTATACTCAGGTATGGAAATGGAGAAGACCAACTCCAAAGCCGTGTCTGTACCTAAACAGTGTCCCGAGAACTAGGCTCACCCCATCCTTTCATTTAACCAGTTCAGTGGGTCAGCCATTCTTCAGTTGTCTCATGGACACAAAATGGCTGCCTGAGTCTTCGATGCTGCACTGCACTGGAAGGCAGGAAGCAAGGGATGGAGAGATGATGGAGACTGAAGGAACACTTCCCCTTACGCTTTCATTTGTTAAGGAACAATCGTATTTTTCATGGTGTTTTCTTCAGTAGGACTAAGTTTACAAGTGCTGTCTGACAGTCCTTCGTTACTGTTAGCTAGAAATGGGCTACAGCCCTGTGAGCATCCCCAGACTCGGAGTTGAGGCTGTTTTCTAAGCTTTTTCATGGATACCAGGGGAATTACGATTGTGACAATGAATGAAAGCAGAAGCTGAGTCTCTCCTAGCAGCTACAGTATGTGTCATACATGGGACCCAGAAAATTCGTGGAATGCTGATTCTTCTGTATTTCTGCTTGTTGTTGCTGTTTCGGGTGGTTTTTCGGTTTTGTTTCTGCTTATTGAAACAAGGTCACAAGCAGCCTAAATTGGCCTCCTGACTCCACTTCCCAGGAGCTGAGATCACAGGTATGTGCCACCATACCAGTCTTATTATGAGTTCTCATGGGCAGGAAATTCACATTTTCTTCTTCTTAGGTTAATAGTCCAAATGTCTAAAAGAAAGAATCTTTTTGGCCTTGCTCCTGAGGAGAATCCCAAAACAGAGCCCTGGCTGCAGTGGGCTGTCTCTAATCTACAGGACGTTTCTGCTAGGAAAAGGGACTGTCAATCCTCAGTGGGGACTAAGTGGGCAAGAGGCTTCAGCAGGTAAAGAAGGCTCTTGTCACAGATGCATGATGACAGACGTTAGATCCCCAGAATCCATGTGAAGGTAAAAGGAGAGATTTGAAATCCATAAAGTCATCTGCTGATCTCTACATGTATGCCATGACTGGTGTGCTCCAACACACACACACACACACACACACACACACACACACACACACACACACACCAGTAATAATACACAAAGCCTTAAGAACAGTAGTGGGGGTTGCCCTAAGGCAGAGAATAGACATCACATATGTGAACTAGAGAAAGCAAAAGGGTCGGCCTGCTGTCGCCACCTCCAGTGGCGACAAATCCTTGGGCTATGTCCTCCCCATAAGCAGACCCAGAGTTCAGGAGCTTGTTGAGATGACATTTCAGATGGAAGAAGGCCCTGGAAAGTTCAGCTCCTGCTTCAACCAACCCTCACGTAGTCAGCCGCACTGAGCATCTCTCTGTACCCCAAATGCAGGGGTCACCGCCTCTTCTAACATCAGCCATCTTCGTGGTGTGGACCATGGTTCACACAGAGGCTGCCTGGAAAAAGCATGCTTTTATCTTGGTTCTTTGTTTTTTGTTTGTTTGGTTTGGTTTTGATTTTTAAGAAAAGAATGTGTTTTCTTTATTTTTCTCTCTAGTTTTTATATTTTTACTTGTTTGTTTGTGGGAGACAGGGCTCACTATGTAGCTTTGGCTGTCCCAGAACTCACTGTGTAGACCAGGCTGGCCTGGAACTCTGAGATGGATCTGCCTCTGCCTCCCAAGTGCTGGGATTAAAGATGTGTGCCACCACCACCCCAACTTACAGTTTTAGTTTTTAAAAACATTTTTATTTTATTGTGTGTGGAGGTCAGAGGTCAACTGGTGAGAGTCATTCGTGCCTAACTTCCTCATACTGAAGGAGGATAAAACTCAGGCTGCCAGGGCTGGTGGCAAAATCCCTTCCGTGCCAGGCCATCTAATTCTCTTGCCTTTGGGGGGATATTAATTTTGACTTCTTTACTTCTACCCACATGCCTTCATTTTTCAGTGGTTAGTGAAAATTCAACTTTTCAATTCTTTGTGCACGCGTGTGTCTGTGTGTGTAAGCCAGAGTTGCTGATGTCAGATGTTTTCCTTCATCGTTTTCATCCTTATATTTTGAGACATGATCTCTCACTGAACCTGGAGCTCAGGAGCTCAGCTGGAAGGGCTGACCAGCAAGCACAGGATCCCGACTCGGCCTCCCACTCCTGGGATTACAGACATTCATGTCTATATCCGGCCTTTTGACACTGTTGCTGGGGATCTGAACTCCGAGTCTCACGCTTGCACAGCACACACTTTACTCACGGCCGCACAGCCCTCTTTTACAATCACTGAACAGGCATGCAGTACAGACAGAGCACAGTAATGATTCCACTGCTGCTATTGACGGCAAATTGCGTAAGCGTTTGCATGGAAGAAGTTACCTGAGAAAATATAACTCACTGTCCCTACATTTGCAGTCAGATTGCTGCTAAAATAAATTAGTGGGGAATTCCCCAGAAAAGCCTGGCAGAATTTTAATGAAATATTTTATGGCAATGTGATAAGGAAATAACAGAGTCTGAACAGATTTGTTGTGTATTCTCTCATCTTGAGAGTTAATAGCCCCTCGGTTGGAAAATGCAATCATCAAGGTCTATATCATTTCTCTTGGTCATCAGAGAATTCAATAACAGCAAATATAATTAAGGGGGAAGTGTTCACACCCTTCAAATGAATTGCAGTGGCAGGGCTCAGATCCAATTAGCAAGCTGTTACCATCTGAGGTTGCTCATAAGCCAGAAACAAATTGCTAAAACCAAAACAGAGATTCCCAAAGGCCCTGGGACAGTCTTTGAGTTGAAATTCAGTTAACATTTTTTTTTTTCCTTCCTGACTTAAGCACCCGGATCTGGACCCATTATTATCACACATGGCTGTTTGTTTTCTAATCACCAAATGCTATTCAGGACTTTCCGTAGGAAGCAGCCCCTTAGTAACAGGAAGATTTTGTTAAATAAATAAATAAATAAAAACTAAAACACAAAAGCAGGAGAGCCTCTCCTTTCAGGAAAAAGGAAGATGTAGTCTAGAGAAGGAAGCTCCCTCATTTCACACTGCCCGTCTGCAGGCAGCCGGAAGCCACAGCCCCTAAATCATCACCCTTGGTCCCATAAATCAGCAATTAACCCCTGTTGGAGAGCACCAGCCTAACCATGTTGATCTCTTCCTAGTCTCTACTTTAACGACCGGTATTGTTGTTAGTTGTGTAATCATCAATCTTCTTCACCAAAGTGGCGAGTGCTCTTGGGGGAAATCAGTAGGCCTTTCACATTTTTGTTCCTCACCTCCAGTGCCTGGGCTAGCTGGGGAGCTTTAGATTCTTTTTGTTTTGGTTTGGGGTACTGAGGATCCAACCCAGGGCCTTGATTCTGCCAGGCAAGCAGTCTATCACGGAGCTACATCCCAGCCCTAAAAGACTTTATTGTTAAAGTTATCTTCTCCAGCTGGCCAGGCATTGTGTTGGCCAAGGGAGACTGGGATGGGAGCTTTGGCAATGTTCTCCTCTTGTCTAGGACGGGTAGGCAGTGTGGCTCAGTAAGCACAAACCAGGGCAAGTCGACCTTCCCTGCTGTGGGGGCTGGAGATGACCCAAGCTAAATGAAATGGGATGCATTTGGTCAGTGTAGAGAGCGGCGTGTAGCCGCACCCTAAAGATGGCTCTGGCTTCTACCCTCTGCCTTCCCGATGGCAAACACTCTTTATGGTAAACAGCTCCTTATTTGGCTGTGGCTGGATTCGTGTGTTGCTGGCATATGCGTGAACCTGTGGACAGTGCCCACGTGGCTGCTTGGGGTTGGCAGCCCAGCCCTACTTAGGTGCTGGGAGAGGCTTGCCCCGGGGAGAGAGACACAATGAAATTAATCAAAGGTCTGAATAAACTGTAATGAGAAGGATCCCGGTGTTGCGTCTTCCTTGCTGGTCGAGGCGGGCGCGACAGGTCAGGAGCATTGTGTCTGAGGCTGAACATGGACAGTGTCAGGTAGCCAGTCTTCACAAGACAAGCAGGCCACATATGTACTAAAGGGGCCTCCCTGAAGGTATCCATGGTGTGTAACATGGAGAGGAGGGACCTCCCTCCTTGGATTCCCAAAGTCCAAATGACATGTGTGTGAAAAGTTTTTGCACCCCAATAAGCCTCTCCGCCAACGCAGCAATCCAAATCAAACCAAATTAGAAAAAGCCCTGGTTTAATGAGTAAAGCATTCCCGGGTGATTCTCTGCCTCCTCCTTCCCCCCTGAGAGGAGAGAGGATGACAGACCGAAACACCACCTGTCTGTTTTCTGGAGTGCGGTTTAAATACTCTATAGGTGTGGTCTTGAGCTTCTCTGGGGGAGGAGCCATGTTTGGCCGGCTTTAGAGGGCGGGTTTGGGGAAAGAGAAGGAGGGGAGTTGAGGTGGATCTTCCACCAGAACATTCCAGACTCTTGGGGTATAGGATGCCAGGGTGCCAGGGGCTGAGGTGGAGCTCCCACCGGAACAGTGTGTGCTTAGGAACCTGTGCTTTTGACATGTTCCTAAGGCTAAATGTTTGTTTATTCAAACATACATGTGATCTTCACCATTCATGACAGGTTCAGTGCATTGGACCAGAAAATTAAAATACATAGCCAGAGCATGTGACCTTGTTCCATGCATACAGCTGAATGGTAAATTAAAAACTCAACTAAATGTGGGGAGGAAATGGGGTTTAGGTATACCACCAAAGGAAAAACACAAATATACCAACTAGGTCATTTATCTCGGGGGATGGTCTGCTCACACACACAGTTACATATGCCATCGGCAGGGGTGGATTAGTGTCTTTTCTGAGAGACAGCTGAGAGTTTGGGTAACTTAGAGGTGATGGTACAGTCACACAAGGTAGGAAAGATGACACTTCCTGTCCTGCATGTTTTGGGGTGTTCAGGAATACTACGAGTCTAAAGAATGCTGTTCCAGCTGCACAAGCCTAGTCAGAGGCAAAAAGACTTGGGGGAATGCTTGGAGCACACTTCAGGCTGGGGATCAGACTCAGTTGGTAGAGAGTCAGCTGTCTGTCCATACAAAGCCCTGTCAGCATGTATAAAGCCCTAGGTTCAGTTCCCAGCACCACACAAACCAGGCAGAGGCATAAACCAGCAACCCCAAGAGTAGGGAGGTTGAACAGGAGGATCACAAGTTCAAGGCCAGCCTGGTTGTGTTAGTCAGGGTTCCCTACAGGAATGGAACCAATATGATGGAAACACAGGGAATCAGCTTCCGTCCCTGCTGTTTGGTCCTTGAGGCTTCCTCAGCAGTTTGAAGTCGCTTCACAGTGGCCTTTTCATGCTTGAGAGGCCAACAACACAGCAGTTTCTCAGTCCACAAGGCTGGATGCTGCCAAAGTTCTGATCTGATGCTGAAGATCTGGAAGGTTCCTGGCTGTTGGTCTTAGTTCACAATGGAACCTGGGAGCACTGGTTCTGAGAACCAGGAAGAACCTGGAGAGAAGCAGCCAAGGCCACAGCCTGGCAAGTGAATCCACTGGCAAGAGGGACACCCAAGCACACAGAAGGACAATCATCTCCCCTTGCCACACCTTCCTTTAACCATGGCACACACAATTGGATGGGTCTTCACATCAATGAATGCAATCAAGGCCATACCTCAGGTAAGGGTCCCTTCTTGGTGATTCTAACGTGTGGCCAAGATGACATTAAAACCAACCAGCACACTGGACTACATTAAAAAAGGGAGAGAGGAGTGGAGGGGAGACCAAGACAGACAGACACTGATTTTATTAAGCAAGGTGGTGCCTGCTGGTAATCCTAGAAGTTAGAAGGGTAGGACAGGAACAGACATACTGAAACTATGTCTCAAACAAAGAGGGTGGCGAAGAAGACAGTTAACTGGCTTAAAGCCAAGAGAAATCAGAGATGGAGAATGAATTGTTTGACAAGGATTAAAAAGCAGGTTTCATACAAATATTTCCGTCATCGAGAATAAATTCTGAAACAAATAAAAAGTTAAGGATCTCAATAAAGAAAGAGAAGACGTTAACAAATGGGAATACTGTAACAAATGGAAATATTGTAACAGAAGTAGGGATAAAGGTGAAACTTGACAGCGCTGGAGTGGTTTAGAAGAGACGTCAAAGTGTGGAAGCTTGCGGCTAAACCCACAGCATCCACACCACTGCAGTTCTGGAAAAATCCATTGCAAAAGCATTTGAAGAGATAATAGTTTAAAGTCCCCTACTATGGTGTCTTGAAAGAAAATGGTCCTCAAAGGGAGTGGCACCATTATGAGGTATGGTCCTATATAATGAAGTGTGTCACTATAGGGTGGGCTTTGAGATCTCATATATGCTCAAGCCATGCCCAGTGAGACAGATCACTTCCTGTTGCCTGCATATCGACACATAGCAGTTCCTTCTCCAGCGGCATGTCTGACTGCATGCCACCATGCTCCCTGCCATGATGGTAATGGATTGAACTTCTGAACTGTAAGCTGCCACCTCAATTAAATGTTTCCTTTATAAGAATTACTGTGCTCAAGGTGTCTCTTCACAGCAGTAGGAACCCTAAGACAGCTCATAGGCAAAAGACTCAAAGGGACAAGTAGAAGAGAAATAGTCAGAATGCAGAGTAAGCCCAAAGTCCTTACAAGTACCGTCAATAGCAGCATTCATTCGTATAAGGAAACACCGGCAAAGCAACGTACAGATGCTATAAAAGCACATCTCTGAGAGACACTTGGCATAGTAGGTGGCTGTGTCAGGGCTACAGAGATGGCTCTGTGGCCAAGAGCACCTGCTGTTCCTGGTTACCAGCATCATGCACATGGTGTACATATACACACATTGAGGCAAAATACTCATAAAATAAATCTAAAAAAAAATAGAAGAAAAGATAAAAGACTGTCAACTTGACAGGATCTAGAATCATCTACAGGACAAAGCACCAGGCAGGTCTGTGAAGAGGGTGGGTCTGTGAGGAGAGAGGGTTCGTGAGGTGCTGTGTCACTAGGGGTGGACTTTGGGGTTTCACTCCGGCAGCTCTCTCTGCCTGCAACTTACAGATCCTATTAGCTCTCAGCTACTGTTCACTGCCTGCCTGCCACCATACTCCCTACCATGAAGAGCATGGACTAACCCTCTGAAACTATGAGCAAGCCCCAATTTAAATACTTTTTTATAAAAGTTGCCTTGGTCATGGTGTCTCCTCACAGCAGTAGACAGTAACTAAAACAACTCTCAAAATTCGATGGAAAAAAAAATACAGGTAGAAAATGAGCAAAAGATGTGAACAGGTATTTCACAGAAGAGGATTTCCAGCATCACTGGTTATGAGGAAAATGTTGATCAAATTGCAGTGAACTACTATTGCATATGTGTGAAGCTGGAATTGGGCCAGTGTCTAAGGCGCCTACTGCAGAGCCTGGTGACGTGCATCTACCGTCAGGAACACTTACAAGTGGATGGAGAGAATTGTTTCCAGAAAGTTGTCCTCTGACCTCCATATGTGTGCTATAACACACATGTGACTACACACACCAGACACAGAAGAGGGAGAAGAAGAGGAGGAGAAGGAGGAAAAGGATTGTTTAAAATAAAAAAGAAAAACTGAAATTAAATTGGGGTGGTGAGGGATACAGCTCAGTTAGTGGAGTCCTCCCTTTGTATTCCAGACGCCTGGAGTTGGATCAGAACCACATAAACCAGGCTTGATGATACACACAGGTACCCCAGCACTTGGAAGGTGGAAGCAGGAGGGTTGGAAGTTCAAGGTCAGCCTTGGCTACATAACAAGTTCTAGCTCGGTTTGGGCTACATCAGATCCTGTCTCATTCATAAATAAATAAACACATAAATAAATGGATGCAAAAACAGTGGCAATATGAGGTGTATAAGTGGTGAGTGCTTGCTTTGCATGTTCAGACTTTATGCCCTGACTTTAATCTTCGGCATAACTCCCACCCTCTAAAAAAATTCCTTTTAAAAAAAAGTGGCAACATGAGATTCTGGCAAGAATGTAGAGAAACTATATCGCTTATATGTTACACAAACTTCAAAAATACCATTAACCATTCATGCGTTCATTAAAAGCTCCAGCTAGCTGAAACAGGAAGCCACAATTAGTTTTCTGCTATTCTGTCAGCTAAATCAGGAGAAAATAAAGTGAAGGCACCACCCCTTTCTTCTACCAAGCTTTGAGCAAGTAGAAAAAACTGCTGAAGTGTCCAGGAACTACCTCGGGAGACAGACACCAGCATTGAAAAATGTGCAGAATTCATGGTGGAGGGGGGACACAGTATCTAGGTCATAGGTCGTGAGGAGTGGCCAACAAGAATGGGGACTTCTCCAATTTGAGCTGAACAAGCCTCTGGGCTTGGGGGTGGGGAGGACAGCCTTTGGACACTGCAGCAAATCAGCCAAAGGCAGACCCCAGGAAGGCTGACCCCAAAACTCCAGCAGGTTGAATGGCCGCTGAAAATCAGTCTCCATTACTCAGTTTCTATGTAGCAATTAATATTCGGTAATTCCCCAAGTCTTACAAAAATGTGTGCGCACACATGAAACACACGAGTGCAGTCTGTCTTGCACACATCAGCTCTGCACGTGCACTCCTTCCCGTTTGCAACAATGGCTACCATTAACTTTGATCCTCATCCATCCTGCCAACGGCAGCTGGAGTGTGCTGGGCATTGACTCAGAACATCATTCCCCTGCCATCCTTCCAGCCTCTGTCCCTCCCTTCTAGAGGAGAGCCCATGCTGTCTGTGACCCACGTGAGCCCAGGGAAACCAGAAGAAACAGACTGGGAGGGAATGCTAGGGTGTCACTCAGCCCATAGACCGCTGGCCTGGTGTTCACAAAGCCCTGGGTTCCAGACCCAGCACTATAAGCCAGGCATGGCAGCACAGAGCCTGCAGCATCAGTACTCAGCATCAGTACCAAGGAGGATCCTCAGTTACACATCAAGTTAGAGGCCAGCCTGGGAGTGATCTATGAGATCTTGACTTAAAAAGAGAGAGGGGGGGAGGGAGGGAGGGAGAGAGGGAGAGAGAGGGGGGAGGGAAGGAGAGATGGGAAAGGAAAGGGAAGAAGGAAATGAAAGGGAAGAAGGAAAGGGAAGGGAAGGGAAGGAAAAAGGAAAGGACAGTGGTGGCACACACCTTTAATCCCAGCACTCAGGAGACAGGCAGGCAGATCTCTGAGTTCCAGGCCAGCCTGGTTTACAGAGTGAGATCCAGGACAGCCAGGGCTACACAGAGAAACCCTGTCTCAAAAAACCAAAATAAATAAATAAATAGACAGGAAGAAAAGAAGAGGTGAGAAAGCCATGTTTCCTTTATTGCTATGCTCAGTATGAAAAGCGAGTGTGTGGAATAGTTTGGGTATGGACTGATTACTGTCCTCCTGAGCCAGATAGTGACATCTTGATGCCTTCTTCCAAATGTGGTGTCCTGGGATAAGAAGGCAACACATTACCCCATCCATTAGTGCTTCTAACACCATCCCACCTCAAAAGAAACTTCTTTGTTTAGAAGGAAGAAAATCACCCATATGTGATGCTCAACCAGGGCAAGTGCAATTAAATTAGCCTGATGGCTACAGAAACATAGGTAGATAAGCTCTTGCCTCAGTTTCCCTTCCTTACAAACCATGGCATGCTTGCCACCTCATCGGCTTCCCCAGCACATCCGAGTCCTTCTGTGTCAAGTCCTCTGGGCTTTTCCAGGTTGTGTTTCCCCTCATAGCCTCCTCCCTGGGACCTTGGCATGGTGGGATGCCTTCCCAGATATCCACGTCTTCTGTGGGACTCTTGCCTGGGACTGGACAAAGAAAGAGGCTCTTGGTCCACAGTAACAAATGTTCATGGCATCTTCTGCTTTTTCCTGCCGGTCCTGTCCTGGGTCTGCTGATCCCTGACAGCTTTCCTGTTTTACTCTATTCTCAATGAGGAACAATCCCCTAGTGGCGCCTTCTCTGGATTCTGACTTTTGAAAACATGACCAAGATATTTTTTATTGTGCGGTGGGTAACAAGCACTTTACACCTTGTTTTCTTTCTTTTTTATTTTTCAAATGCAAACTATTGATTTAATTTGCTTTTGTGAAGATTCCTAGGCTGGGGGACATAGCTAAGTATATACAGTGTCTGCCTAGTAGTCAAAGAACACTGTGTCTGATCTTCAGCACCGCACAAAACCAGATGAAGTGCAGATGTCTGTAATCTCAGCAATCAAGAGGAGAGTCAGGAGTTCAAGGCCATCCTCACCTATCTTTTGAGTTTGAGGCCAGCCTGAACTACATGGATGAATTTTTTAGATATATTTGACTTACCAAAATTAAACTAAGATACATAATTTAAATAGATCTGTAACAGTCAATGATGTTGAAGAAGTAATAATAATAATAGCTATAATTATAATAAATTTTCCAACTACACTTAATCTAGGCCCAGAGTCACTAAGATTCACTCCTGAATTCTACCAGACTGTAAAGAACTAACATCATGACTTCTCAAACTAGTCCATAAAATGGAGAAGGAAGGCTAGATCCCAGACTCTAGTGGATGCTACCAAACCATCAGCACAGATGCAAAAGTTCCCAATAGAAGGGCTGGAGAGGTACTTCAGTGGCTAAAAGCACTGGCTGCTCTTGCAGAGGACCAGGGTTCCAGTCCCAGTACCCATAAGGCACTCACAACCACCTGAAACTCCACTTCTTGGGAGAATCTGTTGTCCTCTTCTGGATTCTGCAGGGACTGCAAAGACATACATGCAGGCAAAACACCTACATACAAGAAATAAAAATAAAATACACGTTTTTTTAATTCTCAAAAAAAAAAAATACTTGCAAACAGAATTCAAGAACACATCAAAAAGATCACTATGATCAAGTTGTCTTTTATTCCAGCAATGCAGGTATGATTCAACATATATAAATCAATCAATGTCATTTATCACATAAATGAGCTAAAAACAGAAATTGCATGGTCATCTCGATAGATGAAGAAAAGACTTTTGACAGAATATAACGTGCCTCCTTGATAAAATACCCGAAGAAATTGGGAATAGAAGGAATATATAGCAACATAATGAAGGTCATACACTAGAAATCTACACCCAATATCATCCTAAATGAGCATTCCATTGAAATCAAGAACAAGCCAAGGTATCTACTCTCTCTTTTTTCATCTAACAAGGTGCTTGACATCTTAGCTAAATCAATACATCAAGAGAAGGAAATAAAAGTGATAGAAAGGAATGGGTTATTTATAGGTGATATGCTTTTATACATAAAAGACTCAGAATCCTATCAGAAAACTCTTAGTTTTCAGAAATACTTTCAGCAAAGTGGAAGGATACAAAGTTAACATTAAAAAAAAAAAAAATCACTATATGGGGCTAGAGATGGTTCAGTGGTTAAGAGCACTGACTATTCTTCCAGAAGACCTGGGTTTAAGTCCCAGCACCCACATGGCAGCTCACAACTGCCTGTAACTCTAGTTCCAGGGGATCTGACATCCTCACACAGACACACATGCAGGAAAACACCAATGCACATAAAATAAAAACAAAAATTTTAAAATCAGTGTATGTGAGAAAGGAATCAGAGAGTCCCATCCACAATTGCTTCAAAATATAAATCCATAAAACAAAATACCTTGAAATAAACTTAACCAAGGAAGTGAAAGACCTTGTAAAGTAAAACACCAAAGGAAGAAGTTGAAGACAACACTAGAAGGTAGAAAATGCCCATGTTTGTGGGTTGGAAGAGCCAATATTGCAAAAATGTCCATCCTACCACAAATAATCTACAGACTCAGTGCAACTACCGTCAAAATACTAGTATCACTCTCCAAACAAACAAACAAACAAACAAACAAAAAAACTTAAAATTCATAAGGGAACACAAAAGGCCCTAAACATCCTCATCCAATCTTGAATACAAGCAGCAATATAATTGAAGGCATCACTTATTTGATTTCAAGTCATACTATAGATCCACAGAAACAGTAGGGTACTAACACCATACAGACCTATAGGTACATGGGGTCCAATAGAAGACCCACACACAAACCTGTGCAGGTACAACCACATGATTTTTACTAAAATTTCAGAAATGGTTGGACATAGTACCATGCACCTTTAATCCTAGTACTTGGGAAGGCAGAGGCAGCAGATCTCTGCGAGTCTGAAGTCAGCCAAGTCTACATAGAGAATTCCAGGCCAGCCAGTTCCACACAGTGAGACCCTGTTTTTAAAAAGGAAGAAAGAACAAGAGAGGGAGTGTGTGTGTGTGTGTCTGTGTGTGTGTGTGAGAGAGAGAGAGAGACAGAGACAGAGACAGAGACAGAGAGACACAGAGAGAGACAGAGACAGAGATTATCTAACTCCAGAAATATACCCTGGAGACAAGACAGTCTCTTCAACCAATGGTGCTAGGAAACCTGGATGACTGCACAGAGAAGAATGAACTAGAAGCCTGCATCTCAACCTGCACAAAAGTCGATGCCAAATGGATCAAAGTCGTTAATGTAAGATCCCAAACTCTGAAACTGCTCACAGAAAAGCAGAGAAAACACTTCAAGCTGTAGACAAGGACTCTATAGGACTCTGGCTGTTCAGGAAGTAAGGCCAGCTGATGAATGGGACCCTGTGGAGTTAAAGAAGCCTCTCCATGGCAAAGGAGGCACATAGTTGAGTGGCAGCCTATAGAATTGGAGAAAACCTTTTCTACAATGTATTTGACAGAGGATTGATATCTTGAATATACAAAGAACTTAAAAAACTAAACAAAAAACCAAATAACCCAATCAACAAACTAACTAACAAAGTAAATAGACTCTACTTTGTTAAAGTAAACGAAATACCAATGTCCAATAAACACATGAAAAATTCTCAACTTTCTAGCCATCAGAGAAGCACAAATGAAAACTAAATTGAGATTCTGTCTTACCCTAGTCAGAACAGTGGCAGTGGTTAAGGAAACATCAGCAAAGGTTGGTGGTGAGGATGTGGACAAGAGGAACTCTTACACACTGCTGCAGGGAGTGTAGGCTAGTCTAGCAGCTATGGAGATCAGAATGGAGGTTCCTCAAAAACCTAAAATAGATCTACCACATGATTCAGCTATTCCCCTGCTGGGCACTTACCGAACAACGCCTGAGTGCCAGAACACAGCAATGTTGCACATTGGTGCTTTCTGAAGCACTGTCAAGAAGAGCTAAATTATGGAAGCAGCCTGTGTCCAATGACAGGGGAATTGGTGAAGAACAAAAGTGAAAGGTGTACTCGATGGACTAGTTTTCAGCTGTGAAGAATGGAGTCACATCATTTACAGATAATGGAACAACTGAAGACAATCATAACTGCACGCCGTAAACCAGTCTCAGAAGGACAACTAGCATGTTCTCTCATTTGTTGTTCTGGGTTTTGTGTAAATATGTAAAAGCATGTACACACACACACACACACACACACACACACACACACACACACATGTGAAAGTGTCCAGGGATAAAGGAACTAACAGGAGAAGAGAGAAGGAAGAGGGGGAGCTGTGAAGGAAGGGGTACACTCCACAACCATTAAGTACTTATATAAAAAAGTCTTTAAGTAACCCAGAGTCGTGCTCAATAAATATACAATATAGAACTACTTAAAATTTAAAAAGGAATTAACAATTAAAATTTGAAACAAGCCAAGTATGATGGCACATGCCTTTAATCCTAGCACTCAGCAGGCAGAGGCAGATGGATATCTGTGAGTTTAAGGCCAGCCTGGTCTACAACCTAGGCCAGACAGGTGAGACTCTGTTTTAAAATAAAACAGGAGAAACAGAGAAACAGAGACAAGAGTTATTCAACTAACTGAAAATGAAGAGTTTCCAGAACAACCAACGTGAGTGACGCCCAAGAAGTATGGAAGAATGGAAGTTCTAGGTGGGGCTGATGATGTAGAGTGGAGGTAGTGCTCATCTAGCATGCACGGGGGGCTATGGGTTGATCCCTAATGTCAACAAAAAGAAAAAAAGAAATTGAGCCAGGTGGCAGTGACACACACCTTTATTCCCAGCACTTGGGAGGCAGAGGCAGGCAGATCTCTGAGTTGGAGGTCAGTCAGAACTACAGAGTGAGATCCAGGAAGGCACAAAGCTACACAGAGAAAGCCTGTCTCAAAAAAAATAAAAAGGAAAGAAAGAGAGAGACAGAGAGAGGAAAAAGAAAGAAAGAAAGAAAGAAAGAAAGAAAGAAAGAAAGAGAGAGAAAGAAAGAAAGAGAGAGAGAAAGAGAGAAAGAAGAAGAAGAAAGAGAGAGAGAGAGAAGAAAGAAAGAAAGAGAGAAAGAAAGAAAGAAAGAAAGAAAGAAAGAAAGAAAGAAAGAAAAGGAAGGAAGGAAGAAATTTAATTCTAGGCTATCAATGTGACCTGAGTTCACAGGTCAAGAAAAAAGACAGACAGAGAGAAAGTCAGAGAGAGAAAACTCCGGCACTGCACAGTCCTTTTCCAACTCCATCAGAGTTCTAATGACTGAAAACAAGTGGAAATCGGCCATGTTCAAGAAAGACCGGCCAGAGAGGTCACAGGCACAGTCCAGAGCCACAGGATGGAACTTACTGAGCGTTTCCCTACAGGCCAGGCAAGTCAGCACACACACCAGATCACCACAGTTACCTGCAACACAGATAGATAATATCTTCACCTTTCATAAAGGAAACTGGGGCTCTCAATAGTAACAAGTTTGCCAGTAAACATCAGCATCAGAATTGAAGATTCGCTCTCCTGACCCAGAAAGCACATGTCTTTTACAGATCGGCACTGTGTCCTTATAACAGAGCCTGCAACTGACAAATTAAAGACCCAAAGAAATGAAAAGACAGCCGTGCAGTCCATGCTCATGGTATTCGTTACCTTCCTACTGCCACAAATGAACATAGTGACCAAGGCAACTTATAAAAAGCAAGCATGTACTTGGCTTGTGGCTCCACAGGGACAAGAGTCTGTCCCGGAAGGAAAGTGTGGCCACAAGCACAGACAGGCTGGAGCAAAGGCTCACATCTCGAACTACAGGCAGAAAGCAAAGAGCCTGCTGAAAATGTGGCTGGGAAACCTCAAAGCTGGTCTCCCCTGACATACTTCCTTCAGCAAGACCACATCTCCTAAACCTTCCCAAACAGTGCCACCCACTGGGGACCAAGTATTTAACCACCTGAGCCTATGGGAGTCATTCTCACCCAAACCACCACACCCAGGAAAACCTGATCCGTGATTTTTTTTTCCTGTGACATTCGGGATCCAACTCACAGCATGTCCGGCAAGCCCTCACTCATCTCAAAACTGTCCTGACAGAGAAAACCAAACCTGGAGACCTGATGTTCCCTGTTTTTAAAGATGTTACATACAAAGTCACAGTGATTAAAACAGTGTTGTGCTGGCATGGAGACAGACACACTGCACAACACATTGGAAAACACAGAAATAAATGCACATGTAGACAATCAACTGATCTCTGTCCAAGAACACAAAAGTGAAGGGAAAGACAGTTTCTGATGAAAGTATACCCTCTTCTTAGACAATACCAAAAAACCACTTCAAAATGGGTAAAACTCTCAGAAGAAAACAAGGAGAAATTTGACGCCCCAGGCCTGGGCAATGATCGTTTGGATGTCACCCCAAAATACCAGAAACAAAAGCAAAATGAAACAAAAGACAAAAAAAATGTCAAATAAGTTTACTTTGTGGTAAAAAGTTTCTATTGAAGAAATGGCAATCTGTGGAGATGTTTCAAATTATATATCTGATATGCATTTAGTATGCAAAATAAATACATATGGAAATCCTACAATTCAATAGCAAAAATTTAATAACCCTATTTAAAATGGGCAAAGATTAGGGCAAGTATTTGTTCAACCCAGACATATGATTAGTACTGGGCATGTGAAAAACACTGTGCATCCTCAGGAAAATGCACATTAAACCCATCAGGGAATATCACCGCGCACCTCATAACCTGGCAACTAACAAAACCAAGAGATAAAAGCTGAGGAGGAGATGGAAAAACTGGAGCCTTCAGGCATTTTTAATGGAAGCTTCACCCTTGTCAGGGTGCCTAGGTCCGGGATGCAGCCTGGTATTTGTAGCATTTACATGGTTGTGGGTTCAATGCAATACTATGGGTGGGGAAGGGGGAGACAGGAAATATTCAAGTCTTACCTTGACTATTGAGTTGGGATAGAGCTGTATGTGTGTGGTTTTTGTTTCTGGGGGTAGTTGTTTGGTTTGGGGGAGTTGAGGTTTTGTGTGTGTGTGTGTGTGTGTGTGTGTGTGTGTGTGTGTGTGTGTATGCTCACGCGCACATGTGTGAGCTTGCCACAGCACTCAAATGGAGCTCAGAGGACAACCTGAAGGAGTCAGTTCTCTTCTTCCATCATCTGAGTCTTGAAGTTCAAACTCAGGTTAGCAGCTTGGCAGGAAGTATATTCACCCCTAGCTTGTCTCTTTGGCTCTGTTGTGTTTTGAGACACAGTCTGGCTTTGGATTTCTGGTCCTTCTGATCTCCCTCCCGAGTGCTGGGATGGCAGGTATGCACTGCCACTCCTAGTTTATACAGGACTAGAGTTCAGGCCCAAGACTTGATGCATGCCAAGCAAGCATTCTACCAACTGGGCCACATCCACCCCTGTGTGTTTTACTGAGCTCCACAGATGACTGACTCCACTGGTCCTCTGTTTGTTCTTAACCATGGTTTGTCTCAAGGAGGAAGCAAAAGGCCTTTTTTTTATTTCCTCAGTCAAATTTTTTTCATGTCTTGTGTAAATTCACCCAACTCCCTGCAGGAAGCTTCCCAAGCCTGGAAGAAGTGTCCTGAGTTTCTCCCATCATCTGAAAAGATCCGTGTCTCCCAACTCTCACCCTGTTATCTCAGCACAGGATATTCACATTGTTAAAAGAAAAGTAAATAAATACAGAAAACCCCAAATCACAACTTCAAACCAACCACAGAAACCTTGGTGTGTGTTTGGAGAACATGTGGATAAATATTTGACATGTTTGTTTTACTGTTTTAGAGCTCCGATTCCGCACTAAAGAAACCATGATCAGATACAGTTTGCCAACAAAGATGCCAACCATAGCCTTAAGCGCTGGGAAATAGTGGAGATTCTCCCACGCTGTGATCCACCTCATCATTCACTGGAGCATGGGTTGGGATTAATCAGTGTTAGTGCCGTTGCTTCCCTTTCCAGATGACATCAGATGACATCAGATGACATCAGACTCCAGGTCCCCAATGGCTCTTCAGACTTCGCATGGAGCGGCTGAAAGCTGTGATCCACATCCCCATGGTCACTTCCCAGTGGTACTCTGTGCTTCTGGCTTCGCTGTCTCTGGGAAGAAAAACTGCAAACTTTCTTGGTACTGAGCCATGCTCCCATCTGGGATAAAGATTAAGAAAGAGGAAGAAGCTTTTGTTCTGATTATAAATGCCAGATGCTGCCACAGGCACGGCCTTATGGATCCCTGGTGCTCACTTCAAATGCTTGCTTTGAAAACATCCTCTCTAAGGAATGCTCTGGTAATCATCAGGAGTCAGAGGAGTGGCCCTCTGCACTTGCCAGCAAAAGATGGCCACTGATAGATTAAAGGGAATCCCTCTGCCTTGGGCTGGTTTATCAACTTTCACAGAGAACAGTTTCCCACACTGAAGACTTCCACAGCCGTGAAAGCCATGGGAATCACTAACGGTCATCATCATGTGAGCTTCAGGCCAGCAGTGTATAAACCACCAACAACGCAAGGCATTTCAGAGTCAGTATTGACTTTCAGGAAATCACTGCACTGTTATTGTAAGTCAAATAACTCTTTGATCATTTTTTATTACAGAATCTGAGAGACAGCAAGTAGCTCAGTCCTTAGCACCTCATACTGTGGGTGTTTTGGTCCACCCTTAGAGTCCCAGCACTGGGGCTGGAGAGGGAGGAGGCTCAGGAGGTTATCCCTGGCTACACACTAAGTTTGGAGTCAGCCTGGACTATATGAGATCTATCTCAGAGTAGGTGGGGAGATGAGTCAACAGAAGACAGAGGAGAAGAGATGAGCAAGAGCCGAGATTGCAGGGGGCAGACATTGCCACAGAGCCAGCTCAGCTGCCCAGCCATGTTCTAATTGCTCTGCTAGCTTCAGGCAAGCCTCCAAGGGAGAAATTCCGAGGAAGAGTTGAGCCTACTTAAGATCTACTAGGTTGTCACCGCTGAGTCTTTCTTTGGCCTTAGGATCAGGCAGAGCTGGACCAGCACTGTTACTAACCCTGCCTAAAACTTTGAAATTTTCTCCTTTATGGAATTCCTATCATTGTTCTTGTTTTTTGTTGTTTTAGTAATATGTAGTAATATCTTATAAATATACCTGTTTCAAAATTCATTCCTTTCATACATCTAATTGTCATGAGCATGCAATGCCAGACATAGACAAATACATTTGTGTCTTTCTACAATGTCAGAATTTACTGAATAAAGATAAATTCACAAGGTTTAGCAGTGTCAGCAAGAGCAATTTGTCATATAATCTGCATCGTTTGGTAGCCTGGCTGAGGCAAATACAGGCTCTTTTATTCCAATCTTAATTACTAATATTTGTTTTGCTTTTTGTCTTGTTTTGCTTTGTATTCAAGATAGTCTCTCTATACAGCCCTAGGTGCCCTGGAACTGACTATGTAGAACAGGCTGGCCTCCTTAATTACTAATCTTAGCTTCCTTCTCACACAGCACACCGTAAATGTGTCTATTTGTCTATGTGTATGTATGTGGTGACAGAATGAATACAAGTTAAAGAGACTGTAGTAAGTTCAAAAGGTTCCAGAGGCAAGCAAAGTGTCTAAATTGATAAGACAACGAACCAGGCCAGTGCCAGGAGGGAGCTGCATTGGAAGCTGCTAGCCTCGAGGTTTCAGAGCAAGGCTGTGAGGCAAAGGCCTAGACAAGATTCAAGAGCAGGAAATGGGCCCAGAGCAGGAAAGAGTGAGTCGAGTCCAGACTGGCAAACAGGTGGAAGGACAAGTGGTCAAGAAGACATGTCAACAGCAGAGGATCAAATGGATCCAACAACAGTCAGGAGCCCACTGCTTCTCAGTCCTCGGTGCAAAGGCCTGGTAGTGTTAGCTGTCCATCACTTTTGGGGGCCCAGGGACAGGAGTTACATGCTGTTCTTGGTCTGGCATGTCTGATAAATCCTTGGGCCTGGTTTGATGTGATGTGCCCCTGCAGTTTTAATTCATTCCCATAGGTCCCTTTCTACTCCCAGGAATAAGTCATTTATCAGTCCGTCCTGGGTACAAATGGGTGGTACCCTTCAGAGGGTGCCATTTCCTGCTCCTACCAGGGGCTGAAGTCATTCTTCTCCCTCAAAATAAAGTCAAAAGCTGATTATAACATGGAGTATTCTATGGTAAGACTCAGCCTGAACACTTAGAAGGACATAGCCTCATCACGATATAATGTGCTGTAACCATGTTCTCCCCCAGCCATATCACAACATAGTGTATTATTAATAATATTCTCTCATTATCTTCTCCCACCCCCACTGTTACTTTTGATTTCCTAAAAACATTCCACTGTAATACTAGTTACTTTTTGTGTGATGATTTGCACACATGTGTGCCTGGGTGTGGGGGCCAGATGTCAACCTTGGCATCTTTCCTCAAGACATGGGCAGTTCATGATGCAGAGGTTTTTACTGAGATGTGAGGCTCCAAAATATGTGGTGAAGAAACAGATAAACTGTGTGAGATAATGGGTTTCATTTGGACACTTCCATACACACACACACACACACACACACACACACACACACACACACACACACACGATGGACTTCTGGAACATTCTCTCCTCTCTTTTCCTCGAATCTCTAATTGTCTCCCCAATTCCTTTTCTTTTCTCTGGTATCCTCTCTTCTATTTTCATACCTCTCCCCACAGTCCATATATGAGAAAATATGTAATACTTGTCTTTTTAGATCTAGTGTATTTCACTTGATATGAAGATCGCTGGCCCCATCAATGTTCCTATAAATGACATGATTTTGTTCTTCTTAATGATTGACTAGCATCTGTTATATTTTTATATCACACTTTCTCTACCCATTCCTCTGTGGAAGGGCACATCAGTTGACCTCTACCTTGGGTGTTGTGAAGAGTGCCACGGTGAGCTCACATGGGCAGGCATCTCCGTGGCATGCTGACTTGGGTCCTCTAGGCATTTCATTCCAATGGAAGTCTTGCTAAGCATCTGAGTTCAGTTGTGTGAACATCAATTTTTTGAGGAAAGACTCTCTCTTGGCAAATCATTTTCAGAGATTTGGGGGCTGGAGAAAGGTTTGTACCTTAAAGGTCGTGAGGTGGGGACTTACTCTGGACAGTGTTTTCTTTGCATGCTTGCTTACACAATCTCATCAGAGCTACCAGGCACCATATTCGTGACCACCTCTTGCTCTATCCCAGAACAAAACCAAAGAATCTTCCTTGTCCTACCAGCTCTGACCCGGAAGGCCTACCTGCAATACAACACTTGGGTATAAAGTGAAACTTGAACCTGACAAGCTTCTACCTGGAGTAATGTAAGAGGGTTCAGGAAAAACTCGTTTTGAGTGTTAATTGATCTGTCCACGTGGGAATGCAGATTACAGAGACACATGGGATGAAACGTTCAGGTGGGAAAAAAGCTAGGGACAGAGCTGAGGAAAATCTGGCCTACTCGTCGTCACAGATTCCGACATTGGTGTGTTACCAATGTGAGTGGTCCTGAACCAGCTCACAGACCCAGTGTGATTCTCATGTAATTTTCTCGTTACCACTTGTTCGAGGGACAGAGTGCAGGCATGTACTGGTATGCACGTGAAGTGCACATATGTGCTCAAGCCCAACTGTGCCTGAGAGCTCAGAGGTCATCTCCACCACAGCTCTCCACCTTATCTTTTGAGACCAGGTCTCTACCTGAGTCCAGAGCTCACCCTTTGGCTAGACTGCCTGGCCAAAGAGCTCTGTGATCCCATCTGTGTCTGTCTACCCCAGGCCATATGGTTACAGACATGTTATGTGCATGACAGGGATCTGAACTCAGGTCCTCGGGTTTGTGCAGAAAGCACTTCACCTACTGAACCATCCTCCCTGACACAGGTCATCTTCTCAATCCCCATAGTAACCATTCGTGGGAGATTTTGCATCCTCAGTGTCCACACAAGGGACCTGAAGCTTACAAAGGGGCTCTGCCCCCAGGCAAGTCAAGCAACTTGCTAAAGGTTAAGTGGGAACCGGATTTAACCCCAGTCTGTCTAATTCCAAAGTCACTGTACTTTCTTCAGCATCAGCGGTCAGTAAGTGGTAGACCAGAGGACAGATATACTGTGTACTTCATGATCTGCACACTGGGAGTGGGTTTTACATTTTTAAATCATCAAAAAGTGAAAAAGAAGAAAACCATTATGTGCTTCTGTGGAAATTACATGAAATCCAAATTTCAGTGTCCATTATGGGTTTTTAAATTTTGTTTCTTGTTTGTTGTTTTGTATTTCTGAGAGAGTCTCATGTATCCCAGGCTAGCCTTGAACTGTCTATACAGCCAAAGATGACTCTAAGCTCCTGATTTACCTGCATTCCCTGCCCTGAGTGCTGGAATTACAGGAATGTACCATCATACCCAGTTCATGTGGTACTGGGGTTGAATCCAGGGCATCATGCATGGTAGGCAAGCACTATATCAACTGAGCTACATCCCTGCCCCCATAAATAATAAAGTTTTATTGGCACACAGCCCATCTGTACTGTCTGCAGCTTTCATCCTATGGGAGAGTTTAGTAGTTGCTAAAGAGACCAAGTGGCCAGTAACCCTAATGTGTTTACTACTTGGTCCTTTAAAATAAAGCCTGCCAGCCTCTGCCACATATTACTTGGCCTGGTAGCTAGTTGGTAGCAATGTCTGAAATTTTAATAGACATTACTCTTACTGACTGCCACACTAAGCAATACTTTTGAACATCTCTTCAATCTTCCCTATAAAGGTTCAATTTGTAGCTGGGCAGATGGCCCAGTCAGTAAAGCGTCTGCCTGGCAAGCATCCAGACCTGAGTTCAGATCCCTAGCACCCCCATGAAATGGCACAGTGGTGCCCTGAAGGGGCAGAGACAATTGCATCCCCCAAAGCCATCAGGCAGCCAGCCTAGTCAAATCAGTGAGCTCTGGGTCCAGTGAGAGGTTCAGTCTCAAAGTAAAAGATGGTATTCCATTGAGAAAAGACATCAGCCAGCCGTGGTGGCGCATGCCTTTAGCTCCAGCACTCAGGAGGCAGAGGCAGGCAGAGATCTGAGTTCAAGGCCAGTCTAGTCTATAAAGAGAGTTTTGGCCTACATACAGAAACCCTATCTTGCAAAGGAGTGGGGGAGGGAAGGAGGGAAGGAGGGAGGATACCCAACACTGACCTCTGACCTCCACATGCACACACACATACACATGTGTGCACACATAGACACTAACAAGTACACTCAGCAGGCACACAATGAACTCCCCAATTTGTATCTAAAGGCCTCCTTCCTACCTTAGTGCGCTGGCAACCAGGTCATGTGGTATTTCTTTTTTACTTCTTTCCATTCCTTCACTTAGGGAACAAAAGTCCGGAGAGCTGAGATATGACTGCTGGCTTCTTCACACTCTTGGGGTTTCTGCCATGATGAGAACAGAAGACAGGAAGTTAGGGCAGAAAAAGCACAATAAGGAGCAGTAAAGAGCACTTTGCAGGCTGAGTCTAGGAATGAAGCACCACCACACCACACCACAAACAAACCAGCAGAGCGCTTGCAGGATTCTGTTTGACTAGCTCATTTCTGATGTCCTTCAAGTGCCTTCTGCTATCTGCTCCCATTCCACAGCCTCTCTGCTGACCTGGCATCCCAGCATCATTATGTAAAACATTCTGGGAATCTAACAGCCAGTTCCCAGCATCCTGAGTCTAGCTCCCAAGCATTATTCATAATGTTAATGTCATCACCCTGACCCAGTTGCATTCCCATAATGCCCTTCAAGCAGTGAAGAAAAGGAAGTCTAGAGAAACATCTAACCCACAGAACTCAACGGTTGACAGCCTGGTTGCAGCTTCCAGCTAAGTAGCTTCAATGTTTACTGACTGGGAGTTACTCCTGATTGATCCTTTTGGAGTTTTCCAGTGGTGCCTTCCAGCTTGTGATGTGTTAGGACTTTTAACATCCACCACAGGAATCATTTAACTGATGTCATATAGCTGGGGATAGAATCCAGTAGCTCAGTTGGTATAGTGCTTGTCTAACATGCATGATGCCCTGGATTCAATCCCAATACATGAACTGGGTGTGGTGGTACACACCTATTAATTCCAGCACTCAGGGGGTGGATGCAGGTGAATCAGAAGTTCAGAGTCATCCTTGGCTGTACAAGTATTATGCATGCGTGCCTTGTGCATAGAGCCCTGGGTTCAATCCCCAGCACCCAAAAACCAGGCATGGTGGCACACACCCGTAATCCTAGGACTCAGGAGGTGGAGGCAGGAGGATTGAAAGAACAGGATCATCTCTGACTACACAGCAAGTATGAGGCCAGCCTCGGCTATGTGAGATTCTGTAAAATGGAAGAAAGAAGGGAAGGAGGGAGGGAGGGAAAGAGCAAAGGAAGGATGTTATTAACACAGCCGACAGAATGTTCTTCTACGAACAATGGGGTAGGGTTTTCTTAACCAAAATCTTTTTTTTTTTTTTTTTGAGTTAGAAATTTATTGTTTTCTCCTCCTCCTCAGTGGTTGGTTTTTCTTTTCCAATTGTCAGTTTCAGTCAAATGACCTTTCCTTCAGGAAACTATTCCCCACAATTTAAGTGCATGAACCATCCCTGAACATTTATTATTTCTCCAGATTTCCAACCCACTTAATATGGTGTAGTATCTGCCAAAGCCAAAGGAACCCCCAAATACACAGTGCACAGACCTGTTTTCAGGCCAACTGCATGGGATACATTTGCATTTTGACAAGTTTAGCTGGAAGGAAATAAACCAGAAGCTTGGTTTAAAACTGGGTTGCCTGTGTGGCCGGCACTTTTCTAGATGATTCCATAAACAATAAATATGATTCTTGAGAGTATCTACTCTGGAATTTGTTTTTAACCCTTTCATCAATTTGTGTGTGGCCCCAAGGGTCAGCTGAAGAGAATTTCCCTGGAACAGAGACAGGAAAGAGAACACTGGGAACTTGGGTGTTTTGCTCTAACTTTACACGTGACTGAGCTGTCAGAGCAGCTGGTCCTGGGGTCCCAAGATCAGTGTGGAATGTTCTCTCTGAGACTCTTGATAGTACACTAGAGATGACTTCAATGAGACGGTGTGGGATCAAAGCTTCAAAACTGAAATGACTTGGACTTGGAGCTATAGAGTGCCTGCCTAGCATGTAGGAGGTGGTGCTTCAGACTCCACCACTGCATGAACAGAGCATGCTAACACATGCCAGTCATCCCAGCACTCAGACAACAGAGGCAAGACAGCAGCAGTTTAACATCAGCCTTGGTTACCTGGCATGTTCAAGGCTAGCCTGGGCCACATGAGACCTTGTCTTTAAAAGAAATAGTATGCCACACACGTATGAAGACTTGAATTCAGGTCATCAGCACCCACACAAAAGCCAGATGTGGTGATACCAGTCTTGCCAATCATTAAGCTCCAGGTTCAGTTGAGAGACCCTGTGTCAAAAAATAAAGTGAAGAGCAATTGGGAAGACACCTGAACTAGACTGGAGTCCTTCACAAGCAACCACACATGCCTGTGCCACACTCACATTAACATTAATATATATATATATATAATATACACACATGTTGGGGAGGGGCAACCCAAGAAGACGGGAGGGGAAGGAAGAGGAGATGGGAGGGAACGGGAGAGAGGAGAGGGGAGAAGAGAGAGGAGAGGAGAGGAAAAACACCTTTAAAATACAGGAAAAAGCTGAGTCAGACCTTGCCAAAAGCTTCCCTGAAGCCTGAAAGCATGTAGCAGCATGAGTTTTTCTTTTAAAAAACATACACAGCAACTTTTATCCAAAGATCTCAAAGTGTTCTGCTAAAAGTGAGATTGCCTAACATCCCTAAGAGGGGCCAGCCAACCGGATCCTGCCAGAATCTCCAAGTCAGCGCTCTAACCTCTGCACTACTGACCAGGATCTGGGGAACTGTCATGTGGGCCATGGTGACTGTCATGTGCAAAGAAGGTTGTCTGGTAGCATTCCAGACTTCTCCCCACTCACTGCACATTTGTTTTATGATACACAAAAATGTCTCCAAACACAGTCAAAGATCCTCAGAGACCCAGAAGGGACAAAGTGGGTATCAGTTGGGAGTAATTGTTCTCTGTTAACACCAGGATATACAAAGTCATGAATAGTTCTATATAACATCACCCAGCCAAGCTGCAGTCTCCAGATCGCCAAAAGAAATTGATGACTCCTGTGTCCCAGTATGACCCCCACCACTCCTGCCTGGGTGGGAACTCCTCTCTGTGGCCATCCCTGAGTCCCTATCCATTCCTGAGAACACAGCCATGAGGACTTGTCAGTCAAAATTCCTCTCATGTTGCACTGGACAGTCAGGTGAGCTGTGTCTACCTGATAACTGCTATTCCCTCAGGGTGACTATGTGCATTGAGCCTAGACACTTTCTGACAGCCTGAAGTGGACCAGAGTCACACTGCCATTGTTCAGAATGAACCTTCTTCAGCTCTTGCCCAGCTGATTTGCATAAGAGGACACAGCAGGATGGGGGATCCAGGGTGGGGGTGACCTAATGGAGCAGAGGGAGGATTTTTGACTTTGTCTCTCCAGTCTGTCAACCATTGTATTTGTTTGTTTATTTATTTGCACTGCATCTTTGGAAAGACTTGCAACATGCTCCTTGTGTGAACTGACTGATTTAAGCAGAGCATTCCATTTGCATAGAAATTTTTATTGGCTATGCCCATGCTTGCCTCTCAATAGACTGTAAAATGCCTGTTCCTCCCTCTTTACTTACACCAGCATGTGAACTTGATGATCCCTTAGTGAGTCACTGGATGCAGGCAAAGATTAGCTTGAGCAATGAACTACCTGCAGCATTATGGGAATAGAGACAGGTGTAAAAACTTCCCCCACCCCGCCCTTCACCCTGGCAGAAGAACTAATGTATGTTCGTTCTGAGGCACCAGGCAATCAGGACCTTAAAGGGAAGCAGGTGGTTTTGACAGTCACAATTTTTGGTCCCATGATACTTCAAAGAATTGGGTTTTCATCTATACTGCCCCCAGGGTGCGTGTGTGTGGGTGTGGGTGATCTATAGCAGAAGGTGCTCTAAACATAGGACTAAAAATGATGGCTCAGACAGTAACATGCTTGCCAAATAAGCATGAGAACCTGAGCTTGGATCCCTAGAGCCTACATAAAACCAGAGGAGGTGTCAGGTGACTGTGACCTCAGCACTCAGCAGGTGGAGACAGGAGGGTCCCTGGCATACACCAGCCAGCTAGCTTTCCAAACAAGTGTGTTCCAGGTTCAGTGCAAGAAGCTGTCTCTAAAAAGAATGATGGAGGTGATGGACAAAGACACATGTCAGCCTCTAGCCTTCAACATCTGTGTGCACACACATGCATCTCTCTGTCTCTCTGTCTCTGTCTCTCTCTGTCTCTCTCTGTCTCTCTGTCTCTCTCTCTGTCTCTCTCTGTCTCTCTCTCTCTCTCTCTCTCTCTCTCTCTCTCTCTCTCTCTCTCGCACACACACACACACACACACACACACACACACACACACACATTTGGGGCTGAAGCCTGGCTGTTCCATGTTCTACTTGTCTCTATTTGAATGTGTTACAGCAAGTGGCAGCACGTGGCGATGTGATTGGTCTGAAGCTGCACAGCCAGCATCTGACAGCGTATTATCCTTGATCCAAGCACCGAATACTGAACCATCAACAGCTATTGCACCCCCATAGCCTCTGCTTTATGCTAAGGGGGGACATGAATAAACAAGCTAACAAGGTTCCTACTGAAATATAGCAATTAATAGGAATTACCAAATAAAATGGTGTTGATATGCCATATTAAAATAAAAAAAGAATACATACTACTCATAATCAACAGGATTCTTGAGAAAGAGTTAATTTGGAATTCAAGACAGAAAGTAGGTATGAGCATGTCTGCTGGGCCCTACCCTTTCTCTTTGTACCTGATAAGTTTCCACAGCCAAATAGAATGAGAGCTTGATGATCAGTCTCAGGATCTGGGGGAAGATGGTGTTGATGGAAGAAGCGAAAAGAAAGATCGGATAAGGCTAGCCCAGGCTATGAAAGAAGAGAGAGAATTCGTTAACTTCACAAGAAACAAAGGTAGCCGGATGTGGAGGCAGAGACAGGTGGATCTCTGTGAGTTTGAAGCCAGCCTGGTCTACACAGTGAGACCCTGTCTCAAAGAAGGAAAAGAAATAGAGATGTTTGCTTTTGAGCAAGTGATAGCCCAAAGTATCAGGTGGAAATAATCTGTTTTTCTACTTTATAGATTGAAAAGGTTGCTTTTCCAGAAGAGAACATTGGAGACACAGAGAGAAGTATCCAAGGTCAGCTAAGACATGCTTGATGACATCTTACTTGTGGGGATGATGGCAGTCTACAACACTCTGCCACTACTGTGGTGCAGATGAGGACGGTGAAGCACAGTGGTGCCTCTGCTGTCCCCAGGCTGTCTCCAGTGCTCATGTGTCACGATTCTTGACTTCTGGTCCCAGGTGGGTCATCCCATAAGCATGCTCTACACTTTTTTGCACATGTGTCTGTCAGCAGTGGAACATAAACTAGCCTTGAAGTTTGGAATATCCTCTGGGTCACCACCATTTCTCAATGACCCAAGAAAGGCTTGTACTCTCCTTGACAAAATCATGCCACCTACCAGTATTCCCCCACACATAGGCATCCTTCCCAGGATATAAGCAAAGAATTAGGAAGAAAAACTGATAAGTCGAAAGGAATAATTATAGACTCAAAACTAAAGAGAAATTCCTATTTTTTTCTAGATTACCTCTTGCTCTCTTTCGTGAAGGCAGATAATTGAGGTTAACCTGAATCTTGAGCCTTATAACATCTCTGAAAGCTGGTATTAGTCTATTTTTATTGATGATGAAAATTTGAAGTCTCACAGGTTAAGCAGCTTGCCCCAGGCTGTACAGCTAGTTGCTGCCAGGACTTGGGCTCCTCGGCCTCACTTATCCTTATCAGCAACTGGAGATGCTGGGAATTCACCTTCCCTTTCAAAGTGTGAAGTAACCCATGAGACATTCAGGCTCGGTCACCCAGTCTACATTTCATCAGCTACCTCTGGTGAAGACCACACCCTACTCTTCCTTATATATAGCAGCTTCCAGGCCCCTGTCAATGTATGGGCTCATTGCCCAAAGAATAATATTGATGTCTGTTCAAACCTGTTGGCATTGCAAAGGCAAAATTAAAACAGGAAAACAAGATATGAGATTCATTTCACTGCCAACACAAAAGATCTTCCAGTTCAAATCCATGATTGAATCTATCCATTACCAATAATAAAAGTTACAAGGTTAGGAAGAGTGCTCAGTTCACTTAGAGGGTTGTCCTTGTAAGCACAAGGACCTGGGTCCCACCTATAGAACTTATGTGCAGTAAAAGGGAAGGGAGGGTGAGAGAGGAGCCAGGAAATGTCCTTGCCACCAAGCCTGATGATCTGAGTTCAATCTCTAGGATCCACACCACAAAAGAGAGACCTACTCCCACAAACTGTCTTCTTACTTCTACAGTAATGCATTGAATGCATGCTCTCATACGCTTGTTTTGTGTCCATTTGCAGCACACACGCACACACACACACACACACACACACACACACACACACAAACACATTTCAGTTTTGTTTGTTTAAAGAAAAAGGGCAGGTGTGATGGTGCACACATGTAATCACAGCCCCATAGAGGCAGATTCCTAGCACTTGTAGCAAGCCAATCCAGCTAAACAGCAAGTCCCAGTCAGAGACTCTCTCAAGAAAACAATGTCTTCCAAGAAAGACAGTCAGGGTGATCCTCAGGTCTCCACACATGTACAGATATGTGAGCCTGCATGCATGTACACACATACAACAATGGTAAAGATTTCCAGCGAGCCCTGACTTTATTAGTTCTGATTTAGAAAATAGAAACTGTTATTCCTATTTAGCCCCATATCACGTCGAGAAAGCTACCACTCAAGCTGCTTGTTAAAAGTTACTGACCTGGTAAATCCTAGAACCTGGATTCCAACCTCAGGCACTTCACCAGCTGGCCTTCAGTAGTCCTCTGCCCGAGTATCTATCATAGAGGTCAGTTTTCATACACTTCTCTTTATAAATATTAGACGTCGACTGGAAGATACAGACTGAGAAATCTGCGTAGAAATCTTCACTGTACCTAGTGCTCAGAAGTGTCGCTTCACCTGTTAGTCAACTGCCCCTCTGTGACAAATGACTTGGGGTAAGCACCTTGGGGGGTGGGGGGCGGCTCCTGTGGGCTCACAGTTCAGAGGGTTTGGGTCAAAGGAAAACAGGATCACGTTCCCAGACAAGCATGTCTACCATGGCAAGAGCAGCTGGCTGAGCCTCCTTTCCCAGAGCCCTCCCCGACTCCTCCTGGGGAGGAGTACTAAAGCTCCAGGGACACTTTTGACAAACAGGCATCTTCAGGCTCGCCTCTCAGTCCCATGGAAAGAAAAACAAGTTTACTTCCTTCCTGCAGATGTTCCAAGTAAGGGAAGCTGTCTTTCAGAAACCCCTCTCTCCACACATACTCTGGTTCCTTTGGTGGTCCTGTTTATTTTGTTTATTTGTTTTGAAATAGGGTGTTATGTACCCCAGGCTGGCTTTGAACTTACCTCATGACTAAGGATGACCTTGAGGTCCTTGATCCTCCCTTCTTTCTTGTTGAGGCTGGAGTTCTAGGGGGACACCACCCCATGCAGTTGACATCACACAGCGGGGTAAATCAGAGCTTTATGTAAGCTTGGCAGACAATCGACTGGGCCACATCTTACCCTGTACTCTATTTTGATGACCTAATTTTTGACCTAACTTTCACTGGAGAAGTGAGGTGAGTCCTTTGTAAAAATACTTAGCAGAAAAATAAAAGAGTTCACTAAAAAAATTGTGTGGAGACTCTTCATCTTCCCAGAGAATCTTGCACAGAGGTAATTAACACACCGACAGGAGCTGCTCTTGTTTCTTTTTCCTTGAGTCCCGTGGTTTAAAAGTGCAAATTAGAGCAGCTGAAGTTAATTCTACAATGCATTTGATGTTTGCTAGAATAACTTTCTGTTTCACCTCAAAGGACATCTAACTAAGGAACATGTAACAACCATGCCTACTGGACTGGCAGGACATAAAGTTTTAGGGGTTGGGACACAGAATATTTTTATCTTGGAGCATGTGTTATAGGCTGGAGCCTTTAGGGGAAATGTCCCCAAAGTGATGACTTCTTGTTCCATGATACTTTGATTGATGAACAGAAATTGCCTGAGCATGTCTGGCAGGACCCGGGCAGGCTTCTTTGGAAAGACGAAAGAAATTTGCCAAACCCAGAGAAGCCAGGTCTTCTCCACTCACAGCTGGTCCAGTTCCGGGGAAATGCCTGGGGCTTGGGACAGCTCTGGGAAGGCTGCACTCCAGTTGGCAGCAGACCAAAGGCTATTTCTTCTTGTGCAGCTACGAGGTCCCCTGAGAGATTCAGCTCCAGAGTCCTGGGGCTTTATGTGTAGCTGAGTAGAGAATTCCATTATGAACGGCCCTCTGATACCTGCTCTGCAACATGAGCCCATTATTCCAGAGTTCAAAGTTGGAACAAAAACTTGTATAAAAGAAACAGAGTATTTACCAAAAGTATACTTAGCTTGTTGAAACCACAACCAGGACAACTGTTGCTCGATAGATAGTGTCTTCTAGACAGGACGAAATTGTTGAACTCATGAACTCTAAACAGTATGGCTGCCTGTACAGGACCATACCAGCCAACATGCTGACATGGATGAGGAGAAAGTTCACAAGGCCCCACACCTATAGGAGTAGCTACAGGCAGTTAATGGCTGCTGAAGGAGAGAAAATCTGATTTCCTTGGGGACCTTTAGTGGTTATCCCTAAACACACACACAAATAGTAACATTAATTGGACTCAATAGATTGTGTGTGTGTGTGTGTGTGTGTGTGTGTGTGTGTGTGTGTGTGTAAATAATTATAGAAGTCATGAGTTTGAAAGGAAGTGATAGGGACATGGGAGGAGTTAGAAGGGAGAAAGGGAGAGATGATGGGAATAATGCAAATACAGTGTACTCCTGAATGAAACAATAAATTTCAAAACAAAACTACACTATTGAGTTTATTGGGGGGTGTTGTTTTGGGGACTAGATCTTATGTAGCCCAAACAGGCCTCTAATTCTGTGTGTATAGACCAGTAGTTCTCAACCTATGGATCATAACCCCTTTAGGAGGTCAAACTTGCCTTTCCATGGGGGTTGCATTTCAGCTATCCTGCATATCAGATATTTACATTATGATTTATAATAGCAGCAAAATTGCACTTATGAAGTAACAACAAAAATAATTTTGTGGTTGGGGTTCACCACAACATGAGGAGCTGTATTAGTGGGTCGAAGCATTAGGAAGGTTGAGAACCACTGGCATAGAGGATAATACCTGTATTATAATCCTCTATCTTCCACCTTGCAAGTTCTGGTTTTACAGTACCTCAGTTTATGCAGTGCTGGGATCAGACCCCAGGCTTTGTGCATACTAGCAAGCACTCTACCAACTGAGACATATCCCTGGTCCCCTATTGTTGTATTTTGTCCTCACATTATCTCTGAAAGACCAAGATCACTGCTTCCTCTATGTGTGTTGGGGGTAATCTCAGGGAAGCCCTGGACCCATTATCACAGTGCACCAGCAGAGGGCCAAAGCCTGTTTCACTCCAAAGTAAGCATCTTTACCAGGTCTCTGGACTGACAGAAAGGCAGTAAATTTAAATCAGCTCAACACTTTCCAACTAATTGAAGCCCTTCAATTACTGAGTAGGCAAGAAGCAGTATGCAGGGGGGGGGGGGGGTGTAAGAGGGTGAGGGGGGCGGTTCACAATGCCAAAGGGATTCTCTACATCAGGTCCTTGAGCAGGTTGTAAAGCCAGTGGCACTGGGTTCTCAACCTCCCTCCCTCCTAATCTCATCCTCTAGCCAAGGTCTGCACCCCTCCCTCTCAGAACAATTCTCCTGCCCTGGAATTTGCAGTATTGGATGCTCCTCTCTGCAAGTATGGTAAGGACTACATACCTGTACCGGAATCCTCTCCTCTGTAGAGAAGAAACCCAGCCAGGTGTGGTAGCCCATACTTTTACATCTCAGCACTTGGGAGGGAAAGACAAGGAAGTCATCATCAACATGAACAGGTCAAACTGAAAGAATGTAATATTTCCATTAATAATCTCCCACAGAAGAATGAACACTATCAAGAAAACCAATAGAATTAAAGGCTTACATGACTTACCTAAATTCTATGTCTAAGGTATTTTTCTCATAAAAGTTTTTATTTAATAAGCTGGATAATAAATACATGCCCATGATTCCCAGGAATCAGCTGTGGAGGACTGTGGAGGCCCAAACTACTCAGGGCCAGAGAATCTGAGCTTGCGTTACCTAGCAGGGCTGCATAAGCAGATGATTTGACCATGGGCGGTTTACCAGGTGTTTGGAAGGGTCTGCACTTGGCTGTGCAGTATGCTTTGATCTTGGTAGGGGAAAGTCTTTTGCCTCTCCCCTTGGCCATTTTGAGGGCTGGAGAGATGGCTCAGAGGTTAAGAGCACTGACTGCTCTTCCAGAGGTCCTGAGTTCAATTCCCAACAACCACATGGTGGCTCACAACCATCTGTAATGAGATCTGGTGCCCTCTTCTGTATACATAATAATAATAAATAAATCTTTTTTTTAAAGCCATTTTGAATAAACAGAAGAGGCTGTTGGGTATTGATCCAGGCCCTCCTGAAGCTATCCTGTGTTTCTGTCTTTCTTCTCGTCTGCTAGGTCTAATATTTTCTTATCCCTCTCTCCTCTTCCTAAGAACCCTAGAAAAGGTGAGAAAGGCTGGAACTAACTTCCACAGAGGACTACAAGGTTGACACTAGCTATCCTCAGCTAACTATGCATTGTTTTAAATGTGTGTATATGCATATGTGTGTGTGTGTGTGTGTGTGTGTGTGTGTGTGTGTGTGTGTGTATGGAAGAAGATAACAATTGAATATATAATTATAAATAATATATTGTCCACAATATGGATTATATATGCATATACCCTGAAGAATCACATGCTCTTCATCAGAGGCCCCCAAGCAGCACCTTCTTACTGGCTGGGTGGGCCCTGCGTAACAGGAACTTCTGCTCAGTGCTTTTCTCTTCCTGTTAGAACTCCCATCAGAGGAGGAACCCTGCCTTCCCATGCTTATATCTTTAGCAAGCTCTCACAGTGTTGGAGCATAAATGTCCAGTGAGCATGTCTTCCAATGGAAGTGAGAAGAAAGCTACAGGCTAGAGAAGAGATCTCATTCTATTAGTTACAGCCCTTTTCTCTTTTGGAAAATGGGGTAAGGGCAGTCTTTAAATGCTCCCCATCTTCTCAGACTCACCCCTACCTTACAATTCAGTGTCTTGTTCTTGGGATTTCTCTTCCAAATACCATAGGCCTAGCCTGATACAACAATATCCATCCAGAGGACTGAGAGGGGGTCTAGGTGTGTCTAACCTGTGACCCATGGGCCACATGCAGGCAAAGACCACTGGGAATGCTGCCCAGCAGGGTATGCTAAACTTACTTATGATATCATAAGGGGATAGTGATGTTGTAGAGTTCTTGAGAGTTAGCTTTGTGGATGGTAGCATCATTTCACAATGTCAAAAGGAGGGACACCCTGGTAGACTGATGCTCTCTGGGCAGGGGCTCAGGACACCCCAACTGGGCCACCTAGACTGCTTCCTCCCATGTTCATTGGCTTGGTAGACTTGAAGGACCCATCTCTGTATTAAGGCTTTCTGTCGAGTATTGATTATTTTTCTTGTTATTTGTTACCAATTATCTGACAACAAACAACTTAAGGAAACAGGGCTTTTGGAGATTCAAGTTTGAGGAGATGCAACCCATCATGGTAGGCAAGACATGGAAGCAAGATACCACTGTTCACATCGAATCCATAGCCAGGAAGCAAGGAGGTGGAGGGGGAAAGGGAGGGAGATTTTTCTCATGTCTGCAGACCTCCAACCATAGTGTGGTTGATCTAAGGCATGATAGTCCCTTCTGGAAAATAATACAGAGTAACCTGTTTTTTAATCTTGCCCAAAATGTATGTTTAGGTAGTAATCAGGAAGGATTTTTCCATGCTATTTTAAATGTTATCCAATCATCCTTGGGGCATTTTACAAAGTAATTTAGCAGTTTGCACTGTAAATGGAGTATTTTGCCACTACTCAGCCTCACCTAAGTACTGCTGTTAAGGATCAGCGTCCTTCAGAGCCTAGAGCCCAGTTTCCTTTGCTCGCAAACAGACTGAACTGTTGATGAGAAGTCCATCCGGGCAAAGGTAGTGCAGTTTCCAGAAGATGTTGGCTCCTTCCAGGGGTGATGTGAGGCTGAAGAAATCATGCCCAAGCTCCAATGATTCTGTTCTGGTCATTTCTAGACACTGTATTCCAAGGCTGCTGCCTCCTTCTTTGCCCACAATCCTGTGTCCTCAGAGCACCAAGGCTCAGCTGGGTACTGCAGCATAAACTCCAGGGTCATCGCAGCAATCCAGCTTCTTTACCTATGGTCCATCTAGGCTCTGTGTCTTGAATGTGGAAGGTCCTCCATAAGCTTATGGGTTTCCACACTGGGTCCCCAGCAGGTGGCACTGCTTTGGAAGGTGGAGGAAACTTTAGGAGGTGTGGTCTCTCTAGTGAAAGTGGGTCACTGTGGGTGGGCTTGCTCCCTGCCTGCTCTCTGACTCCTGTCTACAGACCCAGTGTGACCAAACACCTCAGACACCCGCTGCCACTCCTTGCCTGTCATGATGGACCCCTCAAGTCAGAAGCCAAGGTCTGATTTTTCTCTACAGTCATTTTTTGTCAGGTCATGTCAACAAGAAAAGCAACAGACACATTTGAAGCAAAGTCCTGACCATGACGTTTTTTCCTCAGCTTCTGGATTTTCATTATCCACAAGTTCTTGGTCTCTCCAGGAAGAGGATTGTGGGGATCTCAAGGAGGGGCTGGAGTTTGGGCTCTGTGGCAGAGCACATGCCTAGTATCTGTGAGGTCCTGGGTTCAATGTCTAGTACTGAAAAAGAACCAAATAAAGAAGACATGTGGAAGACCTAGCTGACATGCTTACTGCTTCCAGTCTAAGAGAGTTGATCCTTCTCCAACTAGGAGTTCCGGATCTCAGAAAACAGGGAGGAGGTCCCTGTATCTCACTCACTATGCAGCCCCGGCTGACCTCAGACTTGTAATTCTCCTGCCTCAGTCTTCTGAGTGTGCCATCACGCCTTCTTAGAATCTCCTTTCCAGCTGTCATATTTCTCCTGTATATCCCAGCTCCGCCCTGAATCAACTGTATATGCATGTATACACCTGCGCCAGGTCCCACACTTTCCAACTTCAGTACTTTTTTGTGTTGCTCCATTAGTTACTTGGCACTGAATGCCAGTACGGCAGGTGCTGCCACTTTCTTAAAGAATAGTGAGAAACCCCCCCCCCCACACACACACACACAGTTCCCATCTCACTGTGCTGTCACTGAACAGAGTACTCAGTGAGAAAGATGAAGGAGGATCTGGGAGATGAAGGTTCCAGTTCCCTTCAGTGGTGTACGCAATGCCAGGAGGGAGGTGCAGTACCAGCACATCAGTGGGAACAGTTGTTGTGGGATGTTTGTGCACTGTGTGAAGGTGTGCGACTGTGATTGCTGTAATACAAAGCTGGAGTCCGACAGCGAGGCACGGGTGTAGATGGGACTTGCAGGCAGGGAGGACTCCGGTAAGAAGAAGAAAGGTGGACATGCCAGCCAGACTGGGAGGAAACAGGAGGTGCAAGGTGGAAGGTAGGTGATACTAGGTGGCAGAGGTAGGTTAATATAAATGGTTTACGTTATAAGAGCTAGTTGAGACAAGCCTCAGCCCAGCTAAAGGCCAGGCTTTCATAATTAATATAAGCCTCTGGGTGGTTATTTGGGAGCTGGCTGGTGAGACAGAGAAGAACTCCTTACAGTTAATCGTTGTGGAGATGTCAATTTCCAGAAACTTTTCAATCAGGCTTCCCGATAGAAGGAAAAATAGCAGACAAATAGGTCTCTCTCCTGTTCCCTCCTCCTCCTCCTCCTCCTCCTCCTCCTCCTCCTCCTCCTTTTTCTGTTCTTCTTTTTCTGTTTTTTCTACACAGGGTTTCTCTGCAAAGCCCTGGCTGCCCTGGGACTTGCACTATAGACCAGGTTGGCCTTGAGCTCAAAGACACTGCTCCTGAGTGCTGGGATTAAAGGTGTGCACTACTATGCCCAGCTCCACCCCACCCCCCCCCCCACACTTCTTTTTGTGTTGTTTTTTTGAAGCAGAGCCCAGGCTGATAGTAATCACACACACACACACACACACACACACACACACACACACACACACACACTTCTTCTGTTGCTGTTGTTTGGAAGCAGAGTCTTACCATATAGCCCAGGCTGATGGCAATCTTCCATGAGCTGCCATGTTTAGTTCTCTAGTCTTATTGGATGAATTTGTGGTCCATGGTTAAGACAGTAAGTGTTGTAGCTAAATGCAGGGTTAGATATGTGGAAAAGTCTGAAAGCCAGGAAGTCTGGGGGATGAAGGTAGAGTGTGTACCTACTATGCACAATGCCCTGGGTTAATACTCAGAACCACATAAACTGGTGGTACACACCTGTAAACCCAGCACTTGAAGATGGAAGCAGAAGAATCAGAAGTTCAGAGTCATCCTGAGCTACGTGGCAAGTTCAGAAACAGCTAGGTACACATGAGAGCCTGTCTAAAACAGAAAAGGTAGTAATAGTGACAATAAAATGATACAGTATCCAGAGGTCTACAAGCCCACTACTCACTAAGTTATGGCTGTAAGCCTGCTACTTCAGCTTTCTTGGCCTCCACACCCTCAAGTGAGTAATGCAGACAGCAAATGCCTCACTAGAGTCTGTGAAGAGCACGCATGCCCTGGCACAGTAATGGCAGCCATTGCCCTGCGAGGGGAAGACTGAAATCTGCAGATATGCAGAGGTGTCTGTGTGCGACTGACGCTCCCTGGTATATTGCTCAGCGCAATGCCTGCAGGGACCTTGGGCTCCACAACACTGGAAGAAGTAAAAAATCCACATGCAGGCCAAGTTAGCAGTGCTTGCTGCTGCCTACCTGAACGTTTGATGTGGCTGGTCCTGAGCTGAAGGGGGGGCTTCATTCCTCTTCTCCCCCATCCAGGGTTACTGTATAATGAATGGCACACTGCAGAATCTACTTAAAACAAACACTTGTAACCGTGATCTTGGACTTCTGAAAAGAAGTTTATGAAATAGTAAAGTACTTTACACTGTAAGTTCACATCAGAAAAACATAGTGTGTGTGTGTGTGTGTGTGTGTGTGCGCGCGCGCGCACGCGCTCTCTCTCTCCACTTTATTTTTTGAGACAGTTTCTCACTGAACCTAGAACTCAAAGACTTAGCTGTGCAGCCAGGCCCTGGAACCCTCCTGTCTCTGCCATCCCAGCACTGAGGACCTAGGAGCACACTCCCAGCACTTGGAAGGGAGGGGCAGGAGCATCAGGGCTCCAGACCAGCCCCAGCTTCAGCTTCAAGAATTTGAGGCCGGCTCGAGCTACATGAGACCATGTCTTCAATTATTTTCTACAAACCCAGGCTGTTTACAGCCAGCTAATTCTGGCTTTTCATGCAGGTCTGGATAAAGGGTGGGCTTGGTGCTTGGCTTGCTGAGGCTCTGTCTTCCATTCCAAAGCTGACATGTGAGTTTCTCACAGATTATTCACAAGACTCATGCCAAGCTTTGTGCTTCCCTGGGTGTTGTACCTTGGCAGCTGAGCTCTAGGGTAATTTACAGCCACCCCGCTGCAATGACACCACCCCCCACTCCCACCCCCACCCCACCCACCCCCACCCCCCGTGTGACCGTGTGACCGAGTGACTAACAGGAAGGGAAGTTTGGCAGCAACTCCACTCTAATGAATGAAAAATCCAAGCCTTGCAAATCCCTCTGCAGCTCAATCCCAGAGACCTGATGCAGACACATTTCCAAAAGCCACATTTCCAAGATACAATTTATGCCTTCAGAGGTTCCTTGTAGACCACCCAAAATACACAGGCCTTATTAAAGCAGGCTTTATCAATCAAGCAAACATAGGGATATTTTATGACAAGATAGAAATGAGGTGCAGTGCCGTGGGAAGCTGTGGCTTGAAATGGCCCGTCCTGTATTACCATTCCACTTGGCAGTTGTGCCCAAGGTCAGAGAACTGACCCTTCTGTCCCTGCACCCACGTGGCACCAGAGGACCTTGAAGAACTGAGACTTTATCCTGGCTATTCTCTTACATAGTGAATCCCTGGTGGGGAGAAATCAGATGTCCTCCCAGGAAACATTGCCTCTAAATTTGCATGTGTGGTGACTAGCTGTGTGGTTTTGTTGTCTTGTTTCTTGTAGGCTTGAACTCAATAAAGCAGAGAGAGTGGGAAGGTGCTGGGTAGAGAAAGCCTTTGTTTTTTAATGTATGGAAAATAAGCTTTCCTTGAGCCCAGGGGTACTACTCACCCAAGAATCAGCGTTATAGAATGGTATTGTATTACCTGATGTAGGACACATATGGTACAAGTCCAGATTCCATAATTCAAAACCCTTGTGGTCATATATGTTTCAGAATTTGTAATCTTTCAAGTTTTTTATTGTTTGGTTTGGTTTTTGAGAGTTTGTTGTTGTTTTTAGCCTCTTTGGTTATGTAGCCCTTGCACTTACTAGGTGGGCCATGCTAGTCTTGAACTTGAAGTGATCCTCCTGCATCTGTCTTCCAAGTGCTAGAATTACAGGCATATACTACCATGCCCAGGTCCATTTATATTTATTTTTTGACATAGAGTCTTGGTAGGTAGCTCAGGCTGGCCTGTGTAGCTTCAGCTACTCTTGAACTCACTCTCTTTATAACAGCCTTCTGAGTGCTGGGTCTGGGGCACGCACCATGACACCTGACTTCTCTGGTTTTGTTTTGTTTTGTTTTTAAGATCTGTATGGAGACTATGATCTATGTCTAAGAGAAAATGGGCCAGCACCCCATAGTCAAATGGCCTTTCTATTAGTATGGAGCATATGACCTATGTCTAAGAGAAAATGGGCCAGCGCCCAGTAGTCAAATGGCCTTTCTATTAGTATGGAGCATATGATCTATGTCTAAGAGAAAATGGGCCAGCACCCCGTAGTCAAATGGCCTTTCTATTAGTATGGAGCATATGACCTATGTCTAAGAGAAAATGGGCCAGCGCCCCGTAGTCAAATGGCCTTTCTATGTAGTCATCTTTCTGCTCCTATCACAAAATACCCGAGGAAATCAACTCAAAAGAAGAGAGACTTACTTAGGTTCAGAGTTTGGGGGTCTTAATCCCCAAACTCTGCTACTCTTCTACTCACAGCAGAGCAGAACTTCATGGTGGAAACTAACTAGGCCACTGATGTTACAGTGTTAGTCACGTATCCTTTGTAGTCCCAGACGGGGGAGGCCAGGCGAGTCCAAGAACACTGTCTTTCCACAATGACAGTCAGTGTGTGAGGCTGTTCCTTGTTGTGCTTCTCAGCACACATTACAATTCTTCCCAGTAGCCCCAACGAGACCTTTTCCAGATCCCATTGCCCAGAACTTGGTCCCAGATATCATCCGATTTGAATCACAGAGAAATGCCATTCCTTTCACCAGGGAGTAGTAGGAAAGACATCTCTGGGTCTTGCAGCTAGGGCTGAGCAAAAGCCAGAGTTCTTTAGCAAGAACTGAGGAAGGAGTCACATTGGATATGGCAACTGGTTGTGAGTAACATGTAGACTGTATCAGAGCAGGGTCTCACACCTAGAAAAGAAATATTAGCTGTCTAGGATTCTCTGCTGTCTGACCTTCTAAGACACTCTCATGGACACTCAGTATACAAATCCATTCTTATTAGTGCATCCAGTACTTATTAGAATCCTCTTGGGGAATGAAAAGCTGTTTCGGGGGAAGAGAACTTGCTGTGCAAGCATGAGGACCTGAGTTCAGGTCCCCAGCGCCCAGGTAAAAAGCCAGACATGGCTGCTCCTGAGCATGTAGTCCTAGAGCTGAGGAAGGCAGAGGTGAGAAGGTCCCTGGGCCTCACTGGCCTAGAGCCTGGCTCCGGGTTCAATGAGAGATCCCATCTTAAGGAAATAAGGTGGAAAGCAATGGGCCAACAGCCTCCTCTGCTCTGTTTGCTCACAGTCATGTGTATCACCTCCTGAACACGTGCGTGCATATGCACGCGCACGCACACATGCACACACACGCCACACACACACACACACACACACACACACACACACATACGTTTAAAGTCCTGTCTTGGGGATTTGTATTAAGGTGTGGTGTTTATCCTCAGCCACATACAGAAGGCAGATGGACGCAGAGGGAGTAGAAGTCAGAGCGCAGCAAACAAGGCAATGCAGAAGCTGGCTACAGCTTAGACCAGGGGCGAAGCATAGCCCTGGGGCCAGGGAGAGACGTAAACAATTATGCTGATTATTTTACACATGCTGCCCGTGGGTGCCGGAGCCACAGCTGTCGAGCTGAGTAACTGCAACAGTACCTCAGGGCTGCAAAGACTAAGTACTCACCCTTCAGGAAAAAGCTTTACTGATCCACGCTGGAGGAACCCACCCCACTGAGCTGACAGGCAAATGGCTGTAAGAGGATGTCTCCATCCCAGGATGTCAGCTGTCTTCATGCTGCCTCAAGACTAGAACTACTCCATGCAGGAAGGACTCACTGTGGCTCAGAGTCTGAGGGTGCGGCCCACCATAGCACTCCTAGGTCATGCTAGGCCTTATCAAGCTGGTAGTATTAGCCATCACACAGATCCAAGAAAGGCCCTAGAGGAATTAATACTCGTGTGTGTGTGTAGATGTGTTCATGTATGTGTACATATGTGTGAATGTATGTATATATGTGTGCATGTGTGTATATGTGTATTTGTGCATTGCACATGTATATATGTATGTGTGTTTGTGTGCTACATGTTTGTATATGTATGTGTGTTTGTGCATGTAGATATTATGTGTGTATGTGTGTATGTATATATGGACTACATATACATGTGTATGTATATGTGGTATATGTGTGTGTGAGTGTAATTTTGGATGTGTGTATGCACATATCTGTATATGTATGTGTGTATGTGTGTGTTCATGTGTTTATGCATGTATATGTATGTATGTGTGGAGGTAGGGTGTGTGTGTGTGTGTGTGTGTGTGTGTGTGTGTGTGTGTACATCAACTGAATAGAGTAAAGGCATCATAGATGAGCAAATCACAGACCAGGAAATGTGTTCGTCACAGGTCAGTGGCACAGAGCCAGAGTTTGGAGGTTATATTTGGAATACACCTGCAAGTGAACTGAATGGTAACGCTTTGCTGGTGTGTGGGGAGCTAAGGGCAGTTGAAACAATTCCTTCCTCCAGTCAGCACTGTGTCGGCACCTCACCTGAGTCCCTCAGCAGAAGCAGGGTGTACACCCAAACAGGGCTGAACAAACCTGACTGCTGCATTTGAGATTAGCAACCCCCAGACTGTTCACCAGGTTCGCTGCCCCACTGTTGAGGATATCAGGGAAACCGGGTTGTCTAACTCTGCTTTTCCAGACCCTCCTCCATTTGTGTAAGAACAACCAGCTACCCCCTCTTTCTCCACTCCATACTTTAACAATGTTGTAACATGATGCAAGATTATATTTTAGGTTTATGTTTCCTGGTGGCAGCTGGAAAGACCTCTTAATATCCATCTTTAAAAGGTTTGGAAATAGCTTTGTGAGACAGACTTCCTGTGAACCCAAACCCAACCCACGGGGTAAGGATTCTTCCAGCTCCATCAAAGAGGGTGTTCCCTTCCCAGAAACAGTGTCCTTGCCTCTTCCTGTACCTCTGTATCCCAGATCTTACACAAATGCTTGCATCCCTGTTCCTTGGAGATTTAGGCAAACTTGGCTTGAACTCCAAGTGTGTGAGTACAAGGCTCCTTAACATGCTTCCAAGAATTACTGGCCTTTTAACTTTGTGATGCTTTCTATCTATTCTCTCACATCTGTTTCTGTAATCTGACTTTTGTCCCATTAAGGGCTGAATTGTGTCCTTCAAGGACACGTTCAAGTTCTAGTCCCCTGTGCCTCAGAATGCGACCTTATTTGGAGGGAGTCAAGCTACAATGTACTTAAATGAAGATGAAGTCATTAGGCTGGGACCTAATCCAACTTGACTGATGTCCTCAGAAGAAAGGAAATTTGGACACAGAGAAAGACAGAGAGAAAGACAAAATGAAGAGGCACAGAGAAAAGATAACCACATACAACCAGCCTCCAGACAGGACCTCCATTGTGCTATGCCATCTAGCTGCTGACACTTTGTTAGAGCAACACTGGGAAACTAATACACATACTCTGCTGGCTTGGGTAGATTTGCTTTCTGTTACTGGTACAAAATCCCTGAGACAATCAAAAAAGAAAGGTTTATGGGGTCATAGTTTCAGGTGTCTCATTGGTCCAAGGTGGCCTGGCCATGTGACTCTGGCCCTGTGGTGACATGGAACATCATGGCAAGGAGTATGTGATTAGAAACAAAGCTGCTCACCACATGGTACCCAGGAGGCAAAGAGAGAGACAGGCAGAATCCAGGGTCCCAGCATTCCTTTCAGGGGTACATCTCCAATGGCCTGGCTTCCTTCTCAGCCTGTGGTGGTTAGTGCTCATTATTCACAGAGTCTAGAATCACTTGAGAAATGGATCTCTGGGCATGTCTTGAGGGATTATCTTAATTATGTTCCTAGATAAAAGAAGAGCCACTGAATTGTGAGTGGAGCCATTCCCTGGTTAGGCAATTCTGGCCTGCAGAGAAATGAAGAAGGTGAACCACTCACTAGCCTGCGTTCATTGCCTTCTGACAGCCAATACAGTGTGACTAGCGATTTCAGGTAAGGATCTGTGAGAAGTTATTGACAACCATGCTGATAAAGACACTTAGAAGTTTTAAGTCCTTTTGATGGATGGCCAGACCGATGGCATGCTGTGCCTCTGAAAAGCCTCTTGGTGCCCAAGTTCAGGGACATAGAGTTTTTAAAGGCAAAAACCATGAAGACCATAATTTACATCAAAGTTAGAACAGGGTCAGAGTAACCTCGAAATGTTCATTTCTGGCAGAGCATAGTGATTATTTCAGACCCAACATGCCAGTTATTTTGGTTAATACAACTAGACCATGGTTGAGGCCATAGAAATTTCAAAAGTGTTACCAAGGCAGATGTGACATTGTAGGGAATGGGTAGAGGGCTGGGAAGTGTCTAAGCAAACACAAAATGGAGTTAGAACAGGATGGCATTACCTGAGTCCTTTCACCTGGACTTCCTCACCAGGACGAACTCTACCTTGAACTGCAGGCCAGGGTAAACCCTTTCTCCCTGAAGCTGCTTTTGTCGGTGTTTCATCATAGCAAGAGAGACTAAGACAGGGCTTAGACTCCACCCACTAAGAGTTCCACCACATCCCCGAGGGCCACAGGCTCAGGGCTGGAGTCAGTTCCCAGCACCCACATCAGCAGCACACAGATGCTGCTAACTCCAGCTCCAGAGGAACTGATGCCCTCTTCTGGCCTCTGCTGGCACCTGCACACATGTACACACACACACACATACACACACACACACACAGAGAGAGAGAGAGAGAGAGAAAGAGAGAGAGAGACAGAGAGACAGAGAGAGAGAGAGAGAGAGATACACAAAGTGAAAAATTAAAATAAAATTTAAGTGGTACAGGCTGGCATCCAAATCTTTAGCACCTGAGTCTTTAGGGGACATTTCAGATCTGAATCAGAGCACTGTGTCTCCCATGTTTACTACTTAGTGTCACCAAGAGAGACAAGTGCACACCCCCATGTGTTGCAGGATATTTGATGGCACTGTGAAACTCAAAGACTGTGTTAATAAAATTAACCTTGGATCAGGGGATGGAGCCAGTGACCAGTTGACAGGAATTAACCATAGAGAGGAAGGAGGAGCCAGGAAGATTGATAGAGGAGGGAAGGAGTAGGGAGGGACTTAAAGATTCACAGTCTTTTTTGGTTTGAGACAAGTGGAGAGACAGTTTTCTTGCTGAGTCTCTGGCCAAAAAGAAAGGTCAGCTTGTTGCTTCTTGACTTCTCTGATCTAGCAGGTTTTCACCCCAATATCCGACTCCTGAGTCTTTATTGGTAAATAGAACTATAGAGACATAGTTAAAACCTACATTTGGTAGCCATGGCCAACCTGGTGCCAAGAGGATGGAAATCCCATCAGGCCATGGTCTGAGTGGCAGGGTGCTGATTGCAGGGCCCAGGACAATAGATAAAATATCAGTAGATCAGATGTGGCCACTAAGCCAACAGAAAAATAGCACCAGTGGGTTTGGGTTGCTGTAGATTTGTACCCACAGCTTTCCCCACTAAGAGCACAAAGAGGCAGTGTAAAGACCTCAGTGTGACAGAGAAGTGAAAAGAAAGAATGGCAGTTTTCCTCGGGACTCAGGACTTCTGCATTAGTTATTTCTCTTTTGGTGTGATAAGACACCATGACCAAGGTACCTTATAAAAGAAAACATTTAATTTAGGGATCATGGTTCCAGAAGGTTAGAGTCCGTAATCACCATGGCAAGGAGCATGACAACAGGCAGGCAGTGAGGCATGGTGCTAGAGCAGTAGCTAAGAGCTTCCATCTGATCCACAGGCATGAGCCACTCACAGAGAGAGATAACTGGGAACAGTGTGGACTTTCAAAACCTTCTCCAACAAGCACATGCCTCTTAATCCCTCCTCAGTAGTCCCACCAACTGGAGACCAAGCATTCAAACATGAGCCTACAGGGGCCATTCTCATTCAGACACTACACCTTCTGAGCCATGGGCACAGGCTTGGCCACAGCAGACCAAAGAGCTGTTCTTAGGGTGAACACCACATGAAGGAATAAACAGAATCTTGATATGAAGGGCTGCCCCAGCTGCTCTACTTAATTTGCAATATAGTTGCCAACACAGGGGACACTCTGTATGGCAGTTTCTCCTGTCCCGACTGCCTTCTCCCAAATAACCACTCAGAGACTTAATATTACTTATACATGCTTGGCTGATAGCTCAGGCTTGTTACTACCAAACTCAGGCTAGGAAAGTTGGATTGGATAAGCTGGTCTAGACCCTGGAAGAAGCTCTTGTCCTTTTCCAATACATTCTTGCAACTATAAAGGATCTGGGGTTTCCAGGTCCCAAGGAAAAGATCTCTCTACAGGGAACAGATCAGTAGAGCAAATGGGATAGCAGAGGTCACCTCTCCAGCAGACAGGAGCAGTTCTGGGCTGAGTCTTCTGAAACTGGACTCCCATCACTACTTCCTGGATTACTAAATTGACTTGTAATTTTCTCCAAAACTGGGTATTTCACTTGCCTTACAGTTCAGCCGTGTCAGATTTCCTTCACCTCCCAAGACCATCTCCATGTCTCTCATAAGAATACCTTTTATCAACTCAGCTGTCTGACCAAAATCCAGATGCTGGGCAAGATCAAACGTCTAACAGGATTCTACTCACTCATCTTAGGTGGTTCAAACGAGCCTAACCATGCAAGCAGGCGACGATATAGCCAAGATTCAAATTTGGATGACAGAAGCTAGAGGAGATGTCTAATAATGATGGAGACATTTAAAGCTCTCAGGAGCTCTGAAGGCTGGTGCCAAACATACAACACAATGAGACCTCACAGGTACACTGAGACCTTACCTGATTTGGACTTGATCCTGCTAATTAATGCATACCATAAAAGAATTAGCTTTTTAGAGCAGGGTTGTTACATTACTCTGAACAGTGTGTTTGGTTGGTTGGTTTGGTTAAAAAACAAAGCAGCCAAGTCTTTT